>NW_005187632.1:62542-71993 GCF_000239375.1 Pundamilia nyererei | reverse complement strand
TGCCAGAGAGCAGCAGGTGTTAGCACGGCCCCTCCCGAGAACCCTCAATGTCTACATGGATTTAAAATTGAGAGGTGGGCACCAGCGCCAGAGGTAGGTTTAAGTACACAGACCGTCCACTGGACGCCGTTAACATGCCCACCCTCAAGGCCCTATATATATGTGTGTGTTATGAGAGTGTAAGTAATGTGGATGTCTAAGTTGTGAGATAAAATTGAGGCACAGGTGGCCAGAAGGGGATAGAGGGGGGGGAATGTCTCCCCTGCACCGTGGTGACACACCCGCACCCCAAGGCCCTACCTGTGTGGGTGGATGTGGTGGAGCGGGAAGAGGGAGGTAGCCGGGGATGGTGAGGAAAAGAAGGGAGGGGAGGATGCCCCTCCCTAGGG
This sequence comes from Pundamilia nyererei, assembly GCF_000239375.1. Taxonomy (NCBI): domain Eukaryota; kingdom Metazoa; phylum Chordata; class Actinopteri; order Cichliformes; family Cichlidae; genus Pundamilia; species Pundamilia nyererei. Next base: position 71,604 of record NW_005187632.1, on the reverse strand, counting down.
CCAGCTCCCCCGCTGACCCCAGTAGGCACCCCCGTCTTCTGGTACCCACCAAGGCAAGGGAGCGAAGGCCCATCCAGACCGGGGCCTACGGCAGCAGCATGCCAAGCCCCAACTTTAAACTTTTCTTATGGTTTCTGGCTCTTTTGTGAATAAAATATGTTTGTTTTTTGGTTTTTGGTTTTTTTTACAGTGTACTCAGCATCCAAAGTCCTTTTGAAATTGCGGTTTCATGACCCGTGGGGTTGTGTTTCTTCAAAATCTTTAAAATGCAAAGTTGTAATATATTCATATTCCAGGTATTCCTCAAAAAATATGTTTGTAACATGAGGCCATTTGCTTTTTTATTTATTTTTTCATTAATTTAAAAAAAAAAAATGCAGTTTTTGTATCACTACCCCACTCTTCCACAAGTGGAGTCAAAAATGACCCCAAGTAGTTCCTGTGGAATCTTCTATGGAACTTTCATTCTGAAGCAACTCTGACTGTCCCACTTACACTTCTAAAGGATCAGGAATGAATTTTTACACAGTAACATACATGATTTAAAGTCAGGGCTGCACATAAGTGGTCTGCAGGTGTGCATTCAATGTCAAAATAAAAGGAAATTCCCAGAAATTCCAAGAATACGCGCTTCTTTTGCGGTGGAGGAACACCAAAGTAACTGCTTACGGAGCTTGCTTCTTCGACATCTTTAAGAGTTCTGAACAAATATCTGTCCTCCTCCAGAACATCTAATGTACACAAACAAGCGTTCCAACTTCTTATCTTTATTTTGACAGCAAATGCGCACCTGCTCAACCATTTATTTGCAGCCCTATTTATAGTTTCCTGTGCATTTCAAACATTGCCCTTTCTGAGGTTTTTTTTATATTTAAAGTAACATGGCTGCTATGAGGCCAGCTAGGATCCCTGTGGCCCTACAAATGATCCAGGACGGATGTGATGAAGAGCCCATCGGAGGCATTGACTCAGAATCGCACATCTCAGATATGGAGGACCCAGACTATTGTCCCCCCCACTGGACAAGGCCAGTCAGATTCAGAGGAGTCCTCTGATGAGTCCTCTGAAGAGGAAATGGATATTGAGTCTAACAGAATGAGCCCCTCTTACTGCTCTAGCCACAATATTCTGAATTAGTCGGCCAGGGCTTGCACCTGGGTTTAGTACTTTCTCCCCAGTAAATGCATGGAAGATGTTCATGTCTTAAAATATATTAGAAGAGGTGCTGACATGCACAAACATGGAGGCACGAAGAGTAGCCAAAGACGTTGGAAAAGAGTGGAAAAATGTAAACAAACATAAGCTCCTGACCTTCATTTGATTAACCATTCTTGAAGGAAGTGAGAAGAACTGGGATGTACAAGTCCTCTGCATAACCCATTGTTCAAGGCAACTATGTCAATTCAAAGATATTCACAGTTTCTTGCACTTTGATGACAAGAGAACCACAGCCTACCGACTGAAAACAAACCACATGGCAGCTTTCTGCTACATATGGGACTTGTTCCTGGTCAAATTCATCCTCAGTGATTGTGTTACAGTGGATGTGTCAAGGGTCGCTGTGTGGCAGGCAGGATGAGGACCCAAAATGCAAACTCACGGACTCAGGGGGTAAACTCAAAAATCACAGCTTTAATGCTGGCACGGCAGAATACAGGAAATACAGAACTAACTGGGAAAAAGTAAACTAACACTCGCAGGAAGACACAGGAAGATCCACACAACATGAGGGAGAACGCGACACAGAACTGAGGGAGACGCAGACAAATACACAGAGGGTTAACGAGGGAAGTGGGAGCACACGGGGAACATAGGTGACACTGATAATAATCACGAGACATGGCAGGAGTGAACACAACACTGACGGGAGAGGCGAAACAGGAAGTACAGAGGTTCAGACAGGAGGAGAGAGAGCACGAGTAGAACACCAACATAACAGGCAGGGGAGACACGGAATAAACACGAAAGGGGACGAGGGCTCATGAATACACAGAGGGGCACACAGGGGGTGAGAGTCACAAAGGGAAAGCACTCAGGGAACAAGACAACAGGGCAACTCAGGAAACAGAGCCTAAACAGGGAACTGAATACAAAGACACATGAGAACTAAGAATACTGGGCCAACATGGCCCAGGATCATGACAGGATGAACAACTTGTGCCTTTCAGTTGGAAGGCCCAGCTTCTGCAGTATATGCAGAGCAAGCATACACAAGTGATACAAAAACTGCAATTTCTTAAAATTAATGAAAAAATAAATAAAAATGTAAAGGGCCTCATGTCACAAACATGTTTTATGAGGAATAACTCAAATATGAAAATATTACAACTCTTCGTTTTAAAGATTTTGAAGAATAACAACCAAGTTTATAGCAAAATGCATTGTTTCTATTTGGGGTCATTTTTGACCCCACTCGTGGAAGAGTGTAGGTATTGGTAGGTTGTGTATCCAAGGGGTAATTATGTCTTGAATGAAAACCTAATGATGTAAAAACAGACAAATATTCTATAATTGTTTAGTTGTGACAATATTGTTTATTTTATTTTTTATCTTTAAAGATCTTTTCCTTTGTAACTAGTGTGAAGCGATGCAGTGTTGGTGTGATTGAGGAGTCTGCTCTGTGGTGACTAAAGTGATCAGCTAAAAGAGGAAAAAGAAGAAGAAGACTCACTTTGTCAGTAGTCTGATCTTCCTCCTATCGTCAGCCACTCTTGTAAATGTCTGATTCGAATGTCCACCTCTTTAAAAAAAATGAGTATTTTTGTAATAGGTAAAAGGAGGAGTACAGGAGAGTTTTGCATGCTGCAATTCAAGTTCGTTCTTTGAATCTTTTTACACGGTTAAAATACGTTGGCCTTTATATTTTCTTTCTTTTCCCCTTTTCCCATAAGACCAGATAACAATTAGCATGACGTTTGTTCAGTGTTGTCAGTTACACGAGCCAAGGTGTGTCCATGACGGCACTTTGTATTAAGAGATTAGAAAAGCTGCAATGTTATGAAAATACACGCATAGTAGAAATTTAACTCAACCACAAAGATTTGCTTCCAGATGGCTGAAATGTGCTCTTAGAAGGACTTTGCGAATGATCACCACCAGCTAATCATGCAGCTAGAATGAAGCCATGCAAATGATATTCGTTTTTTCATAACATTTTCATAATTCAAATAACTTTGAAACAAACAACGATCCATGTGTATACAAATCAAGGAATGCAGTTTAGGTCATCACAGCTGTTCTCGTGTTTTATTCAAATATGAGCTTTCTTGTTTTGATTCTCGCAGGGGTGTTTAACCATGAAAATAACACAAAGTAAATACATGTATGTCTATATCATGAAGAATCCAATCCCTGGTTTCGACCACATGACCTATTAATATTTCTCACAGGTGTATTTTTAGTTAATAATATATTGATATGCAAAAAAAAACTGTGACTCTGCCATAAGAGTCACATTGAAGTAATGCACCACGCTCCACCAGTCCACCCTCTACTTGCAGGGTTTTTTTTGTTTTTTAAATGTGCAACAATATTCATTTTATATGCGTGGAAATGAAGCAGTATATATCAGATGAAAAATCATAGGAAATGTAATATTGTTGGGTGAGCGTTGGAGGATTTTTCATTTTTCATATCTGCATAGTTGGTGCTGAACACTGGTTGGATGGTCCCCCTGTTTTTTTGCCTATGGCACCAATCAGTTCAAGTATGTTCAGTTAATAATCAGTTAATAATAATAAGAGACAGTCAGTGTCAGTTTGACACTTTGGTGTCTAAATCTTTGAGAGACCTTCTGTAACAAAAAAATCCTAAAATGGCTATGAAAAAGACAGATATCCACAGCTGTTTTTTGTCAACAGAAAAACAACAACAAGAACGCAACAGTGACTTTACTTGCAGTTCTGTATAACTAACACCAGATGGCAGTAAATAGCCATATGTCACTCTGTATCAAACACAAACTGATAACTAGCTAAGCAGATGGCCACATAATGTCAGTGTATTTTTACATTGCCTGACACAGACATTCTTGTTTCTCTCCCTGTACTATTTTTCATTCCTACAAGGTCTTTCCCCTCTTGTATTTAAGAAATGACAAAACAAACCCACTTTTGGCCACTCCCTTATTCACAAGAGGTCCCCACAGCAGGTAAGACCACTTATTTTTGTCACAAATACATATACAGTTATGAACAAGTATTTGCCACTTACTCTTTTTTTTGGCATATTTTTCACACTTAAAGCAAAGTAAATTAGGAAATCAAAACTTTTTAAATCATTTAACTCATTACTTCATTTCAATCATGATTTAAAAAATGCTATACAAACCTATGTGAAAATGTAAGTGTGGAAAAGTTTACAAAGCAGTTTTTACAGTTTTAGGACTCCACACCAAACTAAATGAGAGTCACTATCCACAAAAGAAGAAAACTTTGAAGAGTGGTGAACTTTCCCAGAAGCAGCTAGCCTTCAAAAATTACTCCAAGACTGCACTGATGACTCACCCAGGAGGTCCCAAAAAAGCACAACAAAAAAGAAAGTCTACAACGGTGGAAGAATTTAAGAATAGTGTTCTTTAGCATAAAATTATGAAGACTTAAATATTTAAAATAAAGTGATATAATAATGGATATAATCACTCATGTAAAATTGTTCTGAGGTCAGAGAAATTGAAATTTGAAATTACTTTTGGAAAACTTGGATGACCTCTGAACTAAAGAGAAGAGGGGCCATCCAGCTGGTTACAAGTGCTAAGTTCAAAAGCCTGAAGCTCTTCTGGGGTGTGTTAATGCCTTTTGTTGTACCTTATAGTTCTAATAATGCATGATTTTCTTTGACAAAAGTACAGCAAGTTCTAATTCTGCCACCTAGTCACACAAAACAGAAGTACAACTCATACAACCTGAGTTTTTCCTACGTGTTTGGGGGGACAATTGCCAGTTTTAAAGAAAAATGATACTATAAGAAAATAATACTATATTTAGTAAAGTAGTAATAACTTAAGAATCAACTTTCAGCTTCTCTACTGCACTATTAAGCTGTTGTAGTTTACACATTTGCTTGGCAACTGAAAGGTCCCTGGTTCAGTTATATTTGGAGACACAAATCCCTGTTTTGTGCTAAAAAGACATTTGAGGCAAAAGTCTGCCACATCAAACATGTAGTAATTTCCACCGTGACCTCATGTAGGGAGTTCTACCTCTCACCCACTGTAATACATAATGATATCTAGTATGATTCATATTTGTTTTGCAAGATTTTTTACTTTATTAATCCCCAAGGAAATTATGTGAGCAGGGTAGGATATTTTTCCCCATTAAATTAAAACATCATTTTACTGTAAGAAGGTTCCTCATCGCTCTGTCATTTCCCAAGAAAAAACTGACTCAGACATATCAAGTGTAAGATAAATAAGTTCTCAAATGCATGTGTAGACACAGATTGGTATAAACAAAACAAAATCACAAAATCTCCAGCCCAAAACAATTATCTGAGCATAGTGTTTTCATTATTATTTCATTTCATTATTATCAGTCATTATGCAAATACACTGTTTAAAAGACCTGTAGTTAGCTGAGACTGAAGAAGTCACTTGGATGAGTGACGAAATGTTTCTCCCACTGAAAACGCTACGTCCAGATGAACAGAATCAACTTTTGGAAAATTATCTGTGCCATTTTTTTTTTAAAATATAAAGCTTCTGGTTTTTTTAGTTTTTTTTTATGTCAGTCAAATTACTATTAACAAAAATAATACATGTACTTCAACTGCAATATAAGAAAGGAATAAATAAATGAGCAACATATAAAGATAATATTGACAATAACTCAATTTATGTGTACGTTTTGATATGAAAAAAAGTTCAATTATAAAAAAATAATTACTTAAGGATAAGCGGAAGTGAATGGATGGATGGATGGAATTACTTAAGAATAAAAAAAAATTAAGGTATAATTCAGGAAATATTCAAGCCATGTAAACTGAACTATAGAAGAAGTTCATTAAGTTTAAGTTATTTAGGGGTTCAATCTGATTTTTATGTTTAAGGCTTGAAGTGGAGAATTGAAATTAACATAGTCATTTTACTGATCAATACATTTAATTTAGTATTAATTTATTATTGATGACACAATCTTACTTTTGACAATTTCACAAGAGAAGAAATTGAAGAAAGTGGACTTCATCTACTATTTATTATTTATTTGAGTCTTTCAGCACTGGAGGGTGCTGTAGCCTCTCTTTTACCAATATAATATATTTTAAAGAAGTCTTTAATTTCAAGTGTAGTTGGAACTCTGGAAACTGATCAATTTAGGGTTGAGCCTAAACCTTAAACAACTTTGAGTGCTCTTTCACACAAGATACCTGGAGATACCAAGGTACATGGATTAATATATAATCATCAATAGACCCCAAGGTTGTTCATAATGGCTGTTGAGCTGTTACTGAATGTGTGCATCTTTTTTAAGTAGAAATTTAAAAGAAACAAATAGATGCTGTTGGAGGAAAAAATGTTTTTTTTCTTGTTTTGTTGAACACGTTTTCTTTTGTTGATATCAAAGGTCTCGTCTGTCATAGTAGACCCATACTCATGCTTATTATATTTAGAAATCTAATTTATCCATCAGTTTATTCAACTTATGTCCATGCCATGTTCACTTTATATTAAAGTAGACATCTTCCTTTTCCCTCGCACATTTTCCAAAAAAAACTGCATCCATATCCACAGGGGGAGTTTCCTGTTACACAGAGCAGGAGGAGAATGGGAGGAGTGAGGAGGAGGAGGAGGGAAAAGAGGGTGGAGAGGAGAGCAGGAATGTCCGAGCTGAGGCATTGTGTTCAGTTATCGCACAACCACAAAAAGCGAGAGAGTGAGAGAAAGGAGGGAGGAGGGAGGGAAGAGTGACTGCTGGGAAGTTGAAGCTTTCTCAAAAGGAGGTGTGACTCAGGCGTCGACGGGTGAACAGAAGCTCTTCCATGTGTGGATAGAAACTGCTCAACTGATTTATTACAGCAGGATTTTACTTAAAAACAGACTGGAAACCTTAACTTATTAAAAGTCTGATTGACAAAGTGGAAGCCTGACCTGCACATGTACAGATCAACTGACTGGATCTCAGACTGGTGTGAAGCTTGGATGCCTTGTTTACCGATTTAAAGCCAAAGCAGCTGATCTCAAATCTGTTTGGATTTGATCATTGTTAACAAAAAAGAAGACTTACTGAAAGGACTAATGAACCTATGTGACATTCGATTGGTTAAATGTACTTGACTGTTGGAAATTCATGGTGATCAACTGAATGGTTGCCTGCTTTGACACATTACTGGCATCCTGATCAACTGAGGTCCATCTGATTGGTTAATTGATAATTAAAGAAGCACTGCTGGAGCCATATTTGTTGGCATCGGGATGAGCGGAGCAGGGGACGTGGTGTGTGAAGGGTGGCTGAGAAAGTCACCCCCAGAGAAAAAACTGAGGCGCTATGTGAGTATTTTATTTGAATTTGAAACATTTTGAAAAAATGAAATATACAAAAACCTGTGCATATGTTCTGTATATATATATGACTCATCTTTGTGATGTCCAGTGTGGATATATGAAGTATCCTAAAGCTGTACAAAGATTTTTAATCAGGAGTACAACTGCATAAGTATTACCAACTGTTCATGGAGGTTTGTCTCTGTAGCATTTAATTAAGTTTAAAGATTTGTCTCAGTTTCATCAGTGTTTACACAGTGAGTCATTTCCTACAGTTACACACTCTTGATTATAAAACAATAAAAAACATCCATCCTAACACAGCTGTCAACTAGACAGGAAGCAACACTGTAATGCTACTTGACTTTGTAGTACCACATTATAAAATACAGAGAATATTATTTGTAATTCTACAAAACTGTCTATGGTTTACACCATCCTTCACATTAAGACAGCTGAGATAGGCTCCATCACCACCATGAGCGTGAACTGGATTTGCAGTTAAGAAAATAAACGAATGGATGAATTTTTATTTCTAAAAAATGAGAATTCACACATTATTTATTTGACCCCATTCAGAATACAGCTAATACACAAGCTAAATCTAGAGAAAAAGAAAAACAGCTTGATTGTATGCTATATTTTTAGCACAGCTACAATATTTTTACTACAGTTAGCATATTAGCGTGCAAGCTAGCTGTTTGTTTATTTCAGTAAATATGCAGACTTTTAATTACAGCTAGCACAGCAGTCAATATCCTTAAAGTGAAATCTGTAGCAGTTTTGTATTTGTATTATATTGTAAGACAATTTATTTTTGAGTCCTTTCTCTATAAATTTATGTAAAATGCATACATTGTTACATGAATAAAGCCAAAAATGCTCATCAATAATCCCATTATCTTTGAAAAAACAAAAAAAGATGTGACACAGATAAATACCAGCCACTGGTATTAATAAAGTTAATTTAAAACGGATAAAACTCAGTCAACAAGGCTGATCCTTAGCTGATATATTAGCCCTACACACTGACTGTTATACAACTTGTCATTGGAAACATAACTAACTTACAGATGAGCTACAAAATGTAACTTGTAATCTGATAAACATGCAAAATGAACGAAGTGTAAAGTTCTAGCTGCTGTCAAAAGAAACAACTGTTTCTAATTACATGTAAGCCACAAAAATGTTATTTAGCATTTTTCAAATCCCAAACCTGACAACGTGGCACTGTGCCTGTAATGAATACCAGAGACTTGGACCAGTTTTGTTTTTTCCTGTATTCTCCTTCACTATGTAGAATAAGTGGAAGGATGGATTCATGAATTCATGCAAGTTGGTGTGTCCAGTTGCACCACTGGCTGCTTTATTCCAGTAAAGAAGCAGCTTAGGCAGTTAGGATCACATGCATGCACCACATATTTGGCATGCCTTACCAGTGAGTTGAGCTAATCTCATCTCTCCGTTCCATATTTTCCCTTGATGTTTTATTCTTTCCATTTCTAAAAAAATGTTTGGTGTGCCTTTCTCTGTGTTTCTCTTTCATTCTTGTGCTCTCTCTTCCTCTCCTATTATCACATGT
>NW_005187632.1:41646-61656 GCF_000239375.1 Pundamilia nyererei | reverse complement strand
CACACACACACACACACACACACACACACACACACACACACACACACACTGGAAGCAAACCAGGGATAATGATGAGGTAAATTTTGAAACCTTGAGTACAATAACACATGTTTTACACACACACACACACACACACACACACACACACACACACAGAAGGTCAAACACAGTTGAAGAAAGAGTTGGCTCTGCAGAGGCCCTCTCTTGGATATATATCACAGTGTGGATACCTCCAAAAGTCCTGCTCTCCATCAGAGCAATGGTGCTCTACAGACAAGTTCAAAACCTTGCCTTGAAAAGGTTTGAATGAAGAGCTCTGATTTCATGCGTCCCAGCACCACAGATGCTCAAACACCACTCAGCAGCACCCACAGAGTTGAACGTTACTTAGCCACAGCCTGTAAAGTATGTAGCATTTATGGCACTCAGTAGGATAATGGGATACAATGATCTATCTAAATTGCTGGTGTGAATGGCTCTTATATTTGACATTTATTCCACTCCATTATGCAGTTGCATCCGATTAATGCACAGCTGGATGCTACAAGATCAGTCAGCCATGGTGCACCTGAAATGTTACATTTCACCTCGAGAGCCCTAGAGTTATTCATGATTTCAGTTTTCCAAGTTGAAAAACTCTTAACCTATGACTTAAATGAAATACAGCAAAGCCACATAAAAAAGCTAATTCTGTTTCACTCTAATTTGGGTCCTATACCTAACATTTGTTCAGTGTATGAAACTTTAGGCTTTAAATGGGCAAAGGAGGAACTGTTTTATTTGGAAGCAGATCTGAATCACTGTGTTTACAGCTGTGAGATGGGGCGTTGACCTTAGCTGAGGACATGCTCTCTGGGGCAATTCTAATTTCTTTCTTTTCTCCTTGTTGGTTCTGCTAGTAATATTGAGATCTGGGAATGACATGGGCAGTGATGGGAATAACGGCCTTACAAGTAACGGCGTTACCAACGGAGTCACTTTTTTCAGTAACGAGTAATCTAACTAATTATTATTTCTATCGTTACAACGCCGTTGCCATTACTAACAAGAAAATGCGGTACGGTCTCGTTACTATTTATCAACAAACAGACGGTTGAAGCTGTGTTCAGCTTACCGCATCTTATATCAGTTGCATGGAAGTAGCTGAAAGTAATCTGGACGCTACAGCTTTAAGCAGCTGCGCATGCTCCCGCGGATGGCAATCACTTTCTGGTTGACGATTTCTTTTTGGCATAAGAAGTGTAGCTAGTGGACAAAACAATCGCATGAGTTCTGCTGTTTGGCTGAGGAAGAATAAAGTAGTCGTGGTAAGCCAATCACATGACCACTTTAAGATGACAAAGCAACAAGGAGATATATACCAGTTTTTAAATTGTGTTGATAGTCACGATCAACAATATATACACAGTGCTTTTTCATCATGTTTACTGTCTGAGGACAGCGCTAGCAAGCACTCTCTGCTTATGACCAAAACAAAAAACAGCCCTTTTGTGTTGGTGGAAAAATTAACCAAGTAGACCAATCAAAAATGATATAGCAACATGACATTTGGTTGTTTAGGAAGAGGGGGAAGTTTTAGGAGTGACGGTGAGAGAGCGAGAGAGCGAGAGAGAGAGAGAGAGCGAGAGAGAGAGAGAGAGCGAGAGAGAGAGAGAGAGAGAGAGAGAGAAAGAAAGACAGCAGAAAAAGAGAGAGAGCGATTCTTGAGCTGTTGAGAGATTTGTGATGTTTAGTGTGTTTGCAGTGTGTAGTTAGTGTGTTGTCTTGTGTAGTTAGTGTGTTGTCTTGTGTAGTTAGTGTGTAGTGCTGTGGATAGTTTTGTGTTGTGTGTCAGAACAATGAGGCAACTGCTGTCTCCAGGTGATACACCTGCTGCTGTCAGACCTGCAGGTATCAGGCTGTGATGTTCTCCTTTATAGTGGACAGAAATTTTTTTTTTTGGAGTGGCACAAATAATTTGTGTGGCATCTTATTGAATGAAGAACAGCTGATTGTTCTGTAAATAGTTTGAAATGGTTATTTAGAAAATCAAGGTAAAAGGTAAATGACTGCAAATAACTTTGTTGTTTGCAAAACTTGTGCATATGATTTTAAAATTGACAATTTATATTTGCATTTAAAGTTATTAAATATCATTCATTAAACATGTTTGTGGTTGTTACAGTAAAAAATATAACTTTTTCTGCTCAGATTTTATGTTTTTTGTCTGATTTTAGATCAGTTGTGTTAATACAGTATGTCAAGATGAAAACATAACTGTAAATTCAGACACGTGAGGTTGTGCTGAAAAGGATGATACCAAACAAGGCAACGTAAACAGTTTTTAAGGGTGAAATGTGGAGGGAAAATCAAAAGTAGTTAAAAATGGCCAATTGTACCCTGGACCCCAGAGGGCTAAACATTTTTTTTTAAAGTAACGTAACAGTTACTTTTCAAGTAATTAATTACTTTTAGAATCTTGTAACTTAGTTACTAACTCAGTTACTCTTTTTAAGAATTAATTACTTTTTCAAAGTAACTTGCCCAACACTGGACATGGGTGACAAGCGCCACTAAAAAACGAAGCCAGTGAGTGAAGAAAAGGACCACACTGAAATACAGTTAAGGCATATTTATCTGGATTAGAAAGCAAACGTAAACAGGAAAATTACCACCAATTATCTCTTGTAATGTTTTCCTTTGCAATCTAAGCTTAACTTCTTCCCAGCGTGACACTTCAAAGACCATCTGAGGAAATTCTGAACAACTAATAGAATGAAGTTGCTACTGGTCAAAGTCATCGATCCATCCTGGTACCTACTGTTTCACTTCCATAGCACAAAATAATCTTATTTCATCGTATCTTGAAATGAACTGTTTACCCCCCAAACATCAAATTCAAATACTTTCAGAAACAATTTGTCTAAATATGCCAGTCAAAAAAAACTTGAAGCTAACTAACATTGCATCATAGAAAGGGACAGTGCGTGGAAGCGGGGCCACCAGTGTTTACATCCTGTTACACGAATCATAAGCCAGGACCTCTATTAGTGGGTTGTAGATGTACACTTCCTTCTGTACAGTCATACAGTTAAAAGGTGCAGTTCAGGAGAAAGAAAACAGTTCCTTCATGAAACTGTTCTCTAGAAGTTTTTTAAAATATATTTTTGAGGAACTGGGTCTGATTTGTGGTAAGAAGTGCTGCTGCTGATGTTTTACATGTAATTTAGTTCTATTATATTTAAAAGAAAGCAGACATCTCCAAAATTTGGGAAATGACACCAAGCTAGATAGATTTTAAAAAAGGATGCCAATGTGTTTCCATTTAAAACCTCTAAAATCTATGAAGGAAACTGAGGCGCCTAGCTTCTTAGCATATTCATTTACAGCCATGTTCAAAATATTATTCATCTAAATTTTGTTTACGTTGAAATAAAGCATTTTAGAATAATTTAGTCAGGTTTTTTTTTTTTTTTAGTTTTTCATAAATGAAACTGTCTGCAAGTGACTGCAAACAAACAGAAAGTGTTTTAAAGTCACATGTTTGCAGTTATGAGAGCTCAGCACTAAAAGGAATGAGAAGATTAGGGATTACAGATGAGAAGATGAGGAACTGAACAGCAGGAATATTGTTATTCAGGTCTGGTGTTAATTTTGGCTTGGAGACAGGATGGAGGAAGTGTTATTTTAGATCCATTGTGCCCTTTTCCTGCTGAGGTCAAAGGTCAAAGAAAGAAACCAAATGAAAGGAGAGGAGGAAAGAAGCTGTTAAAGGAAAAGAGGTTATCTTTATTACTTTAGGTGGATATAAGGCCGCTGCATGGGAGCTGTAGGTGATAGAGAGGAAATGCACAGTGCACAGTGGACATAGGCAACAAACACAGATCAAAGGTAATGCTATAAATGTTTCAGAATAAATGTTGTCCATAGAGGTTACACTTGGGATCTTAAATATAGGAGCAAAAGTATAAACTGGAACAAAGAATATCAGTAATTGTTTGTTAGTGTGTCTATTCTGACCACTGTCTTGGTGATGATAGCAAAGTAGAAGTACAGTTCCAAATAAATAAAATATGTGAGGAAATGTATAATTGGTTGCCATTGTGCTTAAAATTTGATCTTTTTCATCAGATCAGCAACTAAGAGGACGATGAATGGACTGTCCAAATTGTGAAATCAGCAAATGTGGAAAGTAATCTATGTGAGTGAAGAACAGATGTTTCAGAATGCTCTAAATGTTGGTCTTAGACATGTTACTTTCCTACCGTTGGCCTTAGTATAGTAGCCTTAGCATAGTATCATGCATACCTAATATGGTCATGTTAGCCACACAGCTGGGACTGTGAGCAAAAAGCCCCACCCACCGCCATTCAAGCTTTTTTTTCTTCTTCTGATCAGCAGCCAATCTGAAGAAAGTTGGCTTAAAGAGGAAGGGATAAATAAGAATTGTTTTGAGCTTGGAACCATGCAAACCTACTCTAGAGTACAAGAATAAAAAATAATAACTTAGAAATGAGCACGATAGATTTCCTTTTATTAAGAAGAAAAAAATCTCATATTTGTAAAACCTTACAAAGACATGGAGACAGTCTTATCTCTTGTACTGTGGAACAGAGGAAAGCAAAATGAATGATGCCCTAGACCTGTCACTGCATGGCAGGCATGATGTGGGGTAAATCAAAGTTCAGCTGACCCAATGGATGGAAGAAAAAAGAGGGTGTTTGTAGGCATACAAGTACAAGGATATACTAGCGCAATAAGTAGAAATGCATGTTGACAAACAACCTGCTCACTTTTCCAACCTTCAAAAAAGAACCATTACTACAGGACATCAAATTGTCAGTGAGTCAAGGCAATAATACCAAAGGAAAACTTTTATTCATTTCTGTGATGTCAAGTGAAAAAATCCAAAGCAAAATTAAAAAAGAAAACAGTATTTCACAAACTGGAATAAGAATAGTATTTTTGATACTTTGGTATCTGATTATTGAGAGTCACATCTTTAAAATAAAACAAAACACCAAACACACTTTTTGGCCACTGAAAAAAAATCATGAATATGAAGACAATAATGAAGTGAGTTTTTTCTTCTAATTAAAGTTTTAAATCAAAGTTTTAAATAAAAAAGTCTAAAGAAATGCAATAACTTGGTAGGCAAAATAAGTTATGAACTTGTATAACAAAACCATAGACTGTACATCAAAAATAAATGGGTTTTCTAACAAGACTTCAAAAGTGCTCAGGACCACCTGACAAAATTGAAGGCCAATGATCATAATTTACAAGCCGAAAATCTTTTTTTTTATTTTTTCAGAATCACATGAAACTAATGATCAAGTGTTTATTAAGGGTCGTAAATCACTGTATTTTATTATAATTATATTATTAAATATATTAATTCTTTTAAATTAAAAACATAAAGAAACCCAATGAGTCAGTACATAAAATCAAGTCCAAACTGAACACCAATTTAGTTTGACAAACAAACGCTTTCGTACAATGTTGAACTTGTTGAAGTTTGCATGTCAGGTTGTAAAAGAAGTACTTATTGCATAATAACAACATTAAAATTTGATTACCTTTTTATCCCTTTAAAACTAGTGTGTTTCTTAATCTGGTTGCTCCATCATGACTTATTCTAGTAATAGCCTGTGTTACCAAGCACTTAAAAAGGATTTTGCAGGCCATGCTGGTGAGTGATCCAGTCCGCTGCAGCTTGTTCCTGTTACTTTAATTAGAAAGAATCAAAAAGTATTTTCATACTAGTTCTGCCATGTTGCTGCTTTTATCTCCCCAGCACCCAGCAGATCATCAAACAGCTCGAGGGAGACAGTCAATAAACACATGCTCATACTGCCATCTCCCACCGGCATTTCCTGTTCAGCTATTTCCTTTTCCTGTCTGGGTTTGAAGAAAAAAAGGTTGAAATGTGTTTTGCCATTCATTACTGTGCGCTTTGATCAAACAAGCACACAAACACATAAACTCCCGCTGAGGCTCAGGCCCGAGGAGTCCATTTTATTTTGTTGAGAAATAGTTCATGAGGATCAGAAAGGATGGATTTAGCTTGTCGGACCAACACGAAAACATACACACACACATACTGTATTCAGCCTTTTAAACAGAAGCATAAAACTTGTTCCTGTGTTTTAAATGGCATTTGTTCAACCTTTGTAAGAAAAATCTCAGGTTTCTTTAAACTGAAAACCTGAGCCCTGAATGTGAAACTGTGCATTCACGTGTCCCTGTGCTGTTATGAAATGTAAATCCTTATTTATGCTCTGCTTCACACCTTTAAAAAAATATCATGACTTCTCTTTCACACTCTGCCTACACACTAATGGCACAAACGCACTGGTTGTGAGTCATGTCTGAAGTATGAGATGCCTTCCTGTGGATCATTTGTTGGAGATAGACCCTACCTGTAATGCCCAACACCTGATGCCAAACGACCGGAGACAAGTGTCAAACATTTAGCAGTTCAGTGGACGTAGGCGTGTGTGTGATGTTTAGTTAGCATTCAAATTCACTGAAGTGTGAAACTTAGGACATGGAGGAAGACAACAGTATTGCGTTTAATGAGTTTGTGTAACGGAAGAAGGACAGAAAAAAAAAAACTTCATATAATCAATAACTCACTCAGGAAGAAGACTGAAGTTCAAAGTCCAAAGTAAAACTCTCAAAAAGATCTCAGCAGTTGGCACACAGGGGTTGAGTGCTTGCATCTAGTCCTGAGATTATTTTTACACATAAAAACCTTTTTTAGTAATAAATCTTTTACTCTGTCTAGGCCTGGAAGAGGCGCTGGTTTGTGCTGCGAAGCGGTCGACTGAGCGGAGAGCCGGACGTTCTGCAATACTACAAGAACCCGCATTCCCGTCGGCCAATCAGGAACATCAATCTGAATCTGTGCGAACAGGTGAGATGACAGATATATTACTATCTCACCTAATGTTGGATTTATGTCTTTAAACATTTTTTTTTTGGAAATATGATCTTATTTGCAAAATAAAGAGAGAGTGTGGCAACACAGATTTTGGTAATAAAATCAGTTCCTGAATTTTCTTTATGAGAAAAGAGAAAGTTTCTCTTATTTCAACTTTGACTGATCTTCTTTTTAAGTTTCTTTCTTTGAGCAGTGCAAGACTTGTAGCACAGAACTACTAATTATTAGATTACACCGAATCACACACTGTGAAAGTCACAACACTAACATTGGTTTGGTAATAATACTAAAAAGATTGTGTTGGCATGGCCACACATGTCTTGTGTGCAGCATAAAATGTGATTTATTTAAGGTGGTTTCTGCTGAATGATCTTCCTTTGACACATCGGAACATTGCAGTAAAGTCGAACTTTGATAGTCTGTCCACAGGGGACGAATTCTTGGCGCACAACCTTGGGATTGTCAGAAAATAGATCATTGTTGTGTTCCTGACCTGGTGCAATCAATTCAGGTCTGGACATTGGGGACACTTTGATTAAAAATTGCTGTTGGGCCAGTGATCATTAGCATAACGGTTGAATTACTTTGACACGGACTGTGATATTTTGTTTTTGGGAAAGTTTGAAATTACAAATCCGCATGCCTGAGTGTCTTCTAAGATGCAATCCAAACATGCATGTGTGTTGGGACTCGACGGCCCATAGGGGAAGGTTGACCAAATTTAAATTAGGTATGATTTTTCACTTTTTGAGAGACACAGGGAACTTTATGATCACATCTCATAATTTATTTTTTTTCTTTCAAATTCTTTTTGTTTGTTAAATGCCAATTGAATGTGTGTATATTATGTACATAGATACTCAACTATGTAAACACTTACACTTAATAAATCCTAAGGGTTGTTTGACTGTTTGACAGTAACAAGTCTGCTCCATTTCTGCCTCTCCGTCAGGTGGATGCTGGCCTTTCTTTCACGAAAAAGGAGCTAGAGAGCAGCTTTGTTTTTGACCTCAGGACAGAAGAGAGGATCTGGTACTTGGTGGCTGAGTCTGAAGAGGACATGAACCGCTGGGTGACATCCATCTGCCTGCTCTGTGGCTTCAACCCTACTGATGATGGTATGGTAGATATCCAATTATTAGACAAGTGAAAAATGCTCCGTGTACCTTTCTTGTTTTGCATTTGAAGTGGATGTTTGCCTGCGTGGGCTGTGGTTGAGTCAGTGTGAAAAGTAGGAGGAGGAGAGAACATGCATAAAGAAAAGTAGACAAGTATGCCTTCACGATTGTGGCTGCCATTGACTCAGACCTGTACAGCAATACATTTAAACAATATAAATATTATGATATTGTTATAGCAGCTTGCCCTTGTACATTTGAACTTTGTGTTCACACGTGAAATGGATCCTTTGAGTTAAACAGTCTTATTTGTGTTTATAATAGATGGATGTTTTATCAGAGGTTTCATATTCTGAATAAATTTGATATAACACATATAAATTTGATTTTTTGATATAAATTTGATATGATACAATGCAACAAATCAGTTATTTTTTTTCCATATGTTGACTGTAAAATCAATGGTTTCTTTGTAATTAACATAGATCTCTTTAGGATTAAAGTTATAGAAAAAAACATGTAAAAGAGCTTCTGTAAATTCACACATGAAGTAAGTCACCGCTATACTAAACATCTATTGTAATGCAATCAAACACAGTAATGCCAATATAGTTTTTGCATCATCAATACTGCACCACACTCCAGTTTATTAAGGTTTTCCAATGTTTTGCTCAGATAATCAACAAATGTATGTTAATATATAACATATAAATAATAAATATATTGGTAGCATTTCAATAAAATGCACTTCAGTACAACAGGAAGAATAACAAACTGCTGGTAAAATATGCATTAAAAGTATTGAAGTGGCGTGCCTAATAAACTGACATGACAAATACTGGCTGAGCTTTGGGACCTTTGAACAGATTGTCTATAAGGTTTTTAATTCCTGAATTAGCTGATTTATTTTCTTTCATTGTACAGTTCCAGAAAGACCTCTTGTCTCCTCCTCCACCTCTGCAACATCTATGACCCCAGTCAGTCACACCACCACCATCTCTACGATGACAGGGTTAGTCCCACCACCATATGACCCGGTGAGTGTGCGGCACATGGAGCCTGACCGGAATTCAGAGGAGGATTATCTGTGGTTATCACAATGCCAGAGTCACATCAGGTAAATAAATGAACACAAAGATACAATAAGACAAAAAAAGCCTAGTCATTAATGTCTTAAAGCTCATTTTCCCAGCTTAGTCTTAGACCAAACATGTTTTCTAGGAGGTTCAGGCTTAATCCATGCCTGGCAAACTCTACATCTCAATTAAGATAGATTAAGTTACAATAGGTTATGGCCAGATTTTTTTTTCACCTAAGTCTAAATGATTTCCAACTACTTAGTAAAGGTTATCTGGTGATTTTGTCTGTAAACAATTTAATCCTCTTTTAAGGATAGTTTTAAAATATCATAGGAAGATATTTTTCTGAAGATTTAACTTTAATTAAATAAGCAAACATGTCATAGATGGAATATCTCCAACATGTAGTGGATGGAAAAATCGAGATACAGAACACTTGAAACAAACCTGATGGATATTGTATATATAGTATATTGTATGTATACAATTACAATATTGTTAGGGTTTTCTAACTAGACATTGCGAATGTATGAGGGGACATGATTGTGCAATTGAGGGCCATTGCTCATGAAATGACTTGTCAATAACTGAGTAAAAAATTCCCAGCTTTATCATCCTTTTCTACTTCAGTGCATTAGGACCATAATCTACAAGTTAATCTTCCATTCAGTATCACTTGAAACTCACGATCGAGACACTAAACTCATCAGGAAACTACTGAAGGTCATAGATTAAGGGATCTTATGGCCATTTTCCCATAGATTTCTATGCACCCAGAAGTCTTTTTGCATTAATTAAGTTATTTAACTTTGAAGGTATACTCAGAATTCCTAATGTGTTAATAAATCCTGTTGTTAGCAATATCATTTAAGGTAACAGAGCAGCGAATTAACTTTAGACGTCTTCTGAAGCCTTTAGAGTTTCGCTAAAATTTTAACCTCATAGAAAGATTTGCGGTTTCTGTAAAAACTGAGTTAAAATGCCAAAATGAGTCCAGAATCTATACTTAAACTCTAACAAAACAAATAAAAACACAATGATAGAAAACAGAATTACAAAAGACAGCCTGTCAGATCTGCAAGCTTTGTTTAATATATCTAGTTAGTTTTTGTTTTAGTCATATTATTGCTCAAAACAAAATCCTAAAAATGCAAAAATAACTTTTCCACTCTGACTCCAGTTCCACTCCAGTTCAGACTAAAGAGAACCAGCTGAAGATAAATCAGCTAAACTACCAGAGTTACAGGTTCAGACGTGTTGACTCTAAGAAAGGGGATTTGAGATTTAGCTTGGATCACACCCACGGAAAAGGTTGACTTCATGAAACTTCATGGGAGAGTTCCTCAGAACAGCACAATAAAACCTATCAAAATGTTTGATCTTTCCAGACACGTTTAGTTGTTGAGGTTTGAACCCAAAGCCTTGAGTGGACTATGATGGGAAAAATCAACAATAATTGTAATGCAAAGAAAACCTTTCTATTTTATTCGTCTTTATTTTTGACCAAAATAAACAGATAAACTATATAACTTCATAAGGAAAAAAGAAAAAGAAAAAACAAACTCTTTTTATTCAAGTCTTTTTGTTGATATCTCCCTCTTTCTTTTTGTAGGGCTCCTTTAGGGTCATCCACATCTCTTGAAACGGACTACAATGACAACCTTTACCCGCCTCCCTCTGCAACCTCCTCCTCTTCTTCTTCTTCTTCCTCTCCTTCCCTCCTCCCCAGCAGCCTTCCAAATCCATCCTACTCCTCTTCCTCCTCTTCTTCTGGCTTTAGAGTGGTCCCTTGGACAGTCACTGCAATGTCGAGCCCTCTCAGCCAGTCTTTAGATGCCAGCACAACCCCTGACTCCCAGAATCGAGCTGGCAGACCCCGCTGTCACCCCTCTCCGCATCCCAGAAAGCACTCCCTGGATTTTCACCTTCGTCCAGTAGCAATACCTCTCAGTGATAACATCCACTCCAATGTGCATCCAAGCACACACTCATCCACCACTAGTGGTTACCAGATCCCACGTCCAGTATGCACTTCACAACCGCCGCCCCCTCGCCGCCCATCTTCTACCCCTAGTGTGGACTCCCTAACCCAAGCAGAGCTTCATGCCTCCACCCCTACTCCTCCTCCGCGCCCACCAAAACCTCCTGGCATTGCAGCCCAAGGAGAAAGCTCAAAGCTTGCCACACTCCCCCGAACTGCCTCAGAGCCAGAGAGGAGGGATGAGAGTGTGGATGGAGGAGGACATCTGCCAAGGAGCAACACCGTCACTACACCAGGATGCATGCATACAAGTAAGGAGACAATACTGTCCTGACATTGATAATTCAAACAAATAATCCTTCAGATTTCAATGCCAAAACCAACATTTCATTCATTAGATTTTTTATTTTTCACACATTCAACAAATCAGATTTAGGGAGTTCTTTAAGGAGCCTTTGAGATGCCAGTTGATGCATTTTATTTCCTCTTGATTAACGTCAATACACACAACACCTGAATATGAATAAACATAATGTGCAAATAACAGACGAGAAGATGTTTCTGTCTGTCTGCAATCTGAGTCCCACTGAGCTGTCAGTTTGAGCTGGCATTGATTACACATGGGTACCTAATCTTTGTACAGAGCCAAAGACAGACAAAATGAACCTGGTAGTTTTCATGTGAACATTTTTTTTCTTCAGTCTTATATAGTGACCAGCAGAAGTCTTGATCTAGTTATCTCTTATCTGGTATCCACATGTTGAGGCTATAACAATAGCTCTAAAAATGTAGTTGTTGTCAAAACAAGTCGACCTTCTGGCTGGTGTGTTCCATGCTGCATTTGGATTCAACCAGGCTCGCTGTTTTTGACATTTTATAGTCCTTGTGCTAAGCCAATCTATAAGTTCTAGCTGTAGAACTAAAGATAAATCAGTGCCAGTGTAAGGCATTGATTTAGCTGCCAAAATGCTTTACCGTGTGTACCATGTTTAGTGGATATTAATCAGCTGTATGTAACTTAGGCTGCAATTTAAAGCAGGGTAGGCTTTACACAGCAGGTTCATTAAGGTTTTATTGCTGCTGCAGGAAACTTGTGACGTAAAAGAGACTTTATGAATCTGGAGACTGACAGCGTTGGATGGTAATTCTCAGTTGGTTCTTCAGATCTTTTTGTTTTAATTGCCATTATGCAAACTTGTAATGATCCAGGTTTCATTATGTTTTATTGTAGCTGACTTTTAAAACTAAACAGTTTTAAAATTTGTTGCTCTAAACAAAGTTACTGTGATGTCACTTCTGGATTTGCTGGCTCTTACTTTGAAGGCTTTTGGTGTTTCGAAACCTGATATGAGGAGTGAGATGTAGATATGACTGAAACCCTACGGAAGATTGTGATCTCATGCTTTTTTTTCATCAGTTGAACATAAATTTAATGCTCTATTCAGAGAGATAGAGATAGACCTCCCTTAATTTAACAAACAAGTCAGGCTGTTTTACCACTAATTGCCCTGCTAGTTATTAAAAATAACGCAGCTTTAATGCACGTCACTGGATTCATTTTTCAAACCAGAAGACAATGTTCTTGTTCTTCATGAATTTTATTGAGATAGCATTTTTTTTCTACACTTCTAAAACACCAACCACTAACATTTTTACCATTTTACATTTGTCATTAATTTAATCACCAAAGTGTCAGATTTGGAGTAATAATCCCACAAAAGGTGCAAACTAATGAAAACTGGTTCACATGAGAACACCTTCTGGTACCAGATGTGCCTACTTAGTAATATTCAGAGACAAGTTCATGCACATTAATGTTGTACTCAGTTCAATGCTAAATCTTTTTAGGAGGCTGCAATCACTGTTTGCCATCTGATTTTTAAACCTCGTACCTGAGGGAGATTATGCAGAGCTAAGAAGCTTTGTTGTGCAGAGCTAGCAGTTCTGAGGGATTATATTGTTACAGCTGAAACTGTTTGTGCATGATTGCTCCATAATTTGATTCATTAATCAAACGTGAACTTTGCCCAACAACAGCACAAGGAGATTTCTTTTCTTTTGTTTTTTTTAATCCACATTTCTCTTTCCAGTTCTATGAAGTTTCCATCATAAAGAAACAGCTGCTTTCAAGTATATCTAAGATAGATTCATGCAAGCTCAGACTTGTTATTTCATGCATGTGGTTGTCCCACCTTCTTAGATTACCCGCCATGCGTATTCAGTTTCACATTTGGTCAAACCCACTGTACAAATGCTGTTTGTGTAAATGCGTGTCAGCAGAAGTCTACGATCTGCAAAGGTATACAAGTAGTTGGCAGTTTACTGGAAGAGCTTTGCCATTGGAAAGAAAATCACTTTCACTTTCACATCTGTAGACAAAAAACAAAAAAAACAACAAAAAAACCCAGCAAGAAACAAATAAATAGAAAGCCAAAACAAGTTTGTCTGTTATCATTGAAGAGAGGATTGAGCTACTCATGGATTTTGTCTCATTACTTTCTGTTTCAGGTAGCGACTCTTTTTACATCCCTCGGTCTTTGTCTGACAGAGCAAGCATGTTTGATTTCAGTGAGAGCTTCAACAGCTATTTTGTAAGTTGAAACCTCCAAAATAAAATAAATGTTAACTTTGAACGACTATTCTATCTTTTATCTCTTTCTGTTTTATCATGGATTTATAATTTTACAATGAAAACCAACCTGCATTCTTGATCCTTTTTTTCTCAGTTTAACAAAGGCATGGTCCCTCTGGGTAGTGTCTGTTCTGAAGATGATGATGTGGATGAAAATTATGTTCCCATGAGTGCTGCCACCTCTGAGCCACCGGTTGCACCCAGGTCTGTAAGAATTACGACACGTAAAATAAAGATTTCTTTCTTAAAATCAGCCTCTCAAATTGTCATCTGCACGATGAAGCTGTTTTAGGGCCTCTCTCTTTAAGATCCCACTTTGTGAAATTCCACTTTCTTCTAATAGGCTTCCCCTTACTTTGTAGTACTCAAGTGGATGAATTGGCCAAATCTGGCACATTTACATAGTTCATGAGCCCTTAGTAGACTATCAATCAAAGACGCACAGACACACAAACAACTTAATGTGAAAGAAATACAGGTATGACAATATTTCAAAAACATATTTGTATTGTGTTGAAGAGCTATCAAATGAAGATGAACACAGTTCAAGGTGCAAGGAGTTGATGTAACCTTTATTTAACAAAGCAAGTCATAAAGACCGCTTTGTTAAATAGCAGTCTTTATTAACAAATAAAAGCCTCCCAAGCAAACACACACTGAAAAAAAACACACACCTGCTGATAAAACACTAACCCCTGGTGGTGGCTTGATGTCAATCAAAATTTTCAGAGAGTTGTTACAAAAGGCACCTTTAATCTTTGGACTAAAACACAAGCTAACATCACCTCACATATAAGGAACTACTTATAACTATTAGTAACTACTTCCCTCACATGTGCTGTACCAATGTACTAGTAATGTGACGTGACAATAAATTTGATTGATTTGATAAACCTAATGACAGCCAATGCTGTGATGAAAAGAACATCTGGGACATTTGAAATTGGAATTTACAATTCAGTAACGTTAATTTCTGATTAATTTTATTCTTCTTCCAGAGTGCCTCCACCCTCAGACCCCTCTGCCCAGCTCCAAGAAGGCAACTACGTCCCTATGACCCCTCTGACATCTTCATTTCCTACACACCCCACCACTGTCATGACTGACATGGCATCTCTCGGGAGGCAGGTGCCTCCCCCTGCGCACATGGGTTTCCGTAACTCCGCCCTGACTCCCCTTGCTCCTCTCACTCCGCCGCTCAGGAGAAATACCATGAACACTTCTGCTGGAGGCGAACAAGAAGCCGTGCCCCCTCCGATCCACCGCAACCTGAAACCACAACGAAGAGGTTAGCGGAAACTTAGTGGGAAATTAAGTTTTGTGTTAAATTTAGTATCATTCTACTGTGAGAGCTGGAAGCTGTAACAGAGCCTTGATGTAAAAAAAAAGAAAAAAAAGAAAAACTCCTTACGTTGAATTAAATAATGTTCCCTTTAAAATATTTTGTATTTTCAAGCATTTTGGTGATTTGTAAAATTCACCTAAATAACCACAAGCATATTTCTAAGGAAATGAACTAGAGTTTAAAAACCAGATTCTGTCTGTTCACAGTAAGCATTAATGTAGCATTAGCTGAGTTGCTGTTGCAGCACTCTTTGGTAAATGCCATCTGTTTTGCGGTGTTGCGTGTCTCTGCAGGGGTTTGTGCCAATCAGCCGGTGGACAGAAATGAGAGCCAAACTCCTGAGGAGCTGACAAATAAAACAAGAGGTACAAACTACAACACACATTTACATCAACACTTAGTTTTCTCTTGATATTTAAGACAATATTAAAATGATATGGCTGAATAATAATGAAAACAAATAGAAAAATCAAAATTTTGCCAAATATTTAAAATTCTAGATATAAAATATTTGCTAAGCATCAAAAAGTAAACATTTTGCATGATCAGTGAACAGTCCAGCAGAGGTGGAAGATGTAAAAGAAGCTTTAAAAAATGATTCAAAGTGTACAAGTGTAATCACACCAGCAGAAGCTGATGCATCTACTGAAGCAAGTAAATGCAGTAAAATATCTGAACCTTAGAAGCCATGAAAAACACTGGTGAAAGGGGCTTTCCATCAGAGCTTCTTGTAATTACTTCCCACTTCATGATTCCTCTTTTTGCTTTTACTCAGCTTGTCTTGTTCTGTAAAATCACATTTTGTTGTTTGTGCTGACAACTGATTTTTTTCTTTTAAATTGTGGTTTGAAGACAATACACCCACTTATAAAATGAAACAGTTTTCAAACTTTGACCCTAAGCTTTCTGTTCCTGAAACACTTGGCTGTTTCTCCTCTGTGGTGACTCTTTCCCCCCCCACCCCCTCAATATATGTCATTTCATTTTGTTTTAATTATTCACCTGCTCCCACTTTGCTCAACAAGCCTGCACTACAAGAGCACGACAGCCACACACACAGCGACACGAACCAGCTGCTGCTTATAGAAACGTTCACATTAAATTTTAAAGTCTTCACAGTCAGGAAACTGTTTCTGGACACGCAAGGAAAAATCCCCCACCTGATTTTACTTCCTATAAAAACTTTATTCTGTTTTTAATTACAATAATAAACATTAAAAGCCAACATTAAAAGTATTACAAGGATGCTTTGGCACCATTTACAGTTTTTAGTTGTTTTCAAAGAGTGGTTTGTCCAGATAAAAGAAAAATTTCTGTCAAATTTGTCATATATGTGACTGCTGGCTGGGTCACACATTAGATGGTAATCTGTCTTTGTTTTTTTCCTCAGCCTGCAGGTCTGCGTGAGCCTGCTTTCAGTTGGTCAATACAGCAATAAAACAACGAAGTACACGTTTTCACTCAAATCACCCAAATTCAACAGCTGAACTGAAAAAAAAGGGGGTTTGAAATGACTCAGCAACTGAGGAAGACTATGAATATATTTAGAAAATCAGACCTCAGGTCTTACTTTTTTATGTTAAACTGTGAAATTTTTCAAACTCGAGGATTAAAATAAACAATGCAATGCTCTTTTTTTTACTGCTGACTAAACAGCTCTAATCACAGATATAAAGGAAGGACAAGTGGAAATACAGTTTTCTTGTTCTCATATCCTTAAAACAAGCAGCCCCTCTTTGAACTAAACCTTACATTATTTCAAACTGTAATAAGTAAAGCCGCCCTTTTTTCCCCATCTTTTGTCACCCAGTAAAACCAGCTCCTCTGGACATCTCTTCAGTGCAGCAGGACTGGCAGGAAGTCCCCCCTCCAGTGCGCTCGCCTGTAACACGGACCTTCACCCGTGGGTATGTTTGTTTGCGTGACATGATCACGTTTACTGCAAGGTCAACAGAAAACTACAGAACACAAATTTACTGCCTGGAACGCTTTCAGAGTAAGAGAGAGGAAGGATGTGTTAATAGCTGAGCAGCAATCTACTGCCACCGTGTGGTGCTTAAGGGTTACTACAAAGACTTTTAGATCATCTTACAACAGCAAGATGTTGTAATTTAAGTTAATAAAAGAAGAATGGAGTAGAATCAGTAAATATAAATACTAATTAACAGTAAGTAGTTACTCTGTAGTAAAAACTACAAAGTAAAAGTTTTCTTTACTCAGCCATCAATAGAATAAATATTGATTGATTTGTCTGACCAACAATCTATAAGTCAGCAAAATTGAGATGAAGTTTTGCTTTAAAAGCAAAAACTACCTAATCTTAAATCATCATGTAAGATTCATTTTATATTCATGTGTTTGTGTGACAGACCCTCCAGTCGTCGGACGGTCACGCCGAGCTCTGCTCACAGCTCTTCACCGTCCTCTGATTCCGATGACCCAGATGACAACTATGTTGCAATGATGACCTCTAGCCTCAGTTTCAGTGCCGGCGAGCAGGTAAAACACACACATCTCCCCTGTTTTGTTCCATTTTTTCACAATGTTCCAACTATTCTTGCTTTCTTTTTCCCCATTTATTCTTCTTCATCTTTTATTCTTATTATATTGAAAACATTTGGCTCATCTTTTGTTATTTGGGGCTTTGTTTCCCTTCTTTCTTTGAAATATATTCTAATACCTGATTGTGAGTACCTTCCATCTCTCTATCATGTCTTAACATTTTTTTCTTTCTTCTAGATTTCATAACTCCTTTACTAAACTCTCTACGTTACCGTTTACAGTCTCTGAGACTTATGATGCACCGGGCTTCAGAGGGCGGAGTCAGCAGCCCTGTGTTACGACGAGCCAGAGATGACAAGCAGGTGGAGTACCTGGACCTTGACCTCCACACTGGACAATCAACACCAAGCAGACAGGTAAACCATCTCTCGCTGTTTCACTCAACATTCAATTAAATGTGCTTTTGTTTCTTTTACTGTTATACTATATAGCATATGCATTATTTAATTAATAATTTGTCATCAGATATAAATAATACATTTTGACTGTGATCATTTTGTCTGACCACCAGAGGGCACCAATGGATTACTTTTGTTTTTCCGAGTAAATAATCTAAAAAAAAACGCAAGAACCCCAAACTCCCAAAAATCATATAAATCTTTCTCATTGTGTTTCTGCGTAACCAGAAACGCTGCACTGGAGAGGGTTTAACCGGGGGCAGTGAGCACGCTGGAGACGGCGAGGATCAAGCACGAGGCCAGCGTACACGTGTGGACTATGCAGTGGTAGACCCCAAAAGGACCAAGGCCCTGAGGAGCACGCGAGAAGCACGGCATGCCGGGAGGATGTCTACGGAGAAGAACAAATTATGAAAAACGCACAAACACACACACAAAGTTCAAAACATGCTTCTTATCCAGGAAAAGAATAAATATAACTGCAATCCATTAGTGGACAAAGTGACTGATGGACTGTTATAATCTTAGAGTCATTACGTTAATATCAAGTATCTACTTAGGAAAGTATTCACATCCTCAGACTGTTTGGCAGATCTGTTAAAATGAGCTTGGGGCATGCAGGAACCATCTACAGCCCAGTATATCAGCTGATATACATCCCACTGGTAAATATCGTATAGGGCTCATATTTAAGTTTCAGCACAGCTAGAAGCCACTTCACTTAAATACACAACAGATTACTCTGGATTTTTTTTTTTTTTTAACAAAGGTATGTTGATGATGTGAATGCCTTGATTGGCAGGTCTTGCAGTTAGTCATACAAAGCTGTTGTCATTAAAACATGAATATCAGATAGTTTAACTAAGTTATTATATAAAATGTACAGTAGTTTATAGTAACAGTTCCTTTTTTTATTTCCTCTCCACACTACAAAACCACACCACACTACCATATTTTATTATTTAGTTATTTTATATAAAATGAAAAATTTTCCTTGGTTATTAAAACCTTCAAATATCCAGAAATCAAAGTCACATTTGCAGAAATAAAGGACATGACCCTGTTCTCTAAGATGACTTTCAGTGGCAGCGTAGAAACCCTTAGAAAAGGCAAATATTCTTTGAATTTTAGAGTTTAAATCACCAGCAGGCATTTGAAGATAAAAAAAATCTAAAAATAGAAATGTATGTTAAGCAACACAATGTCATATTAATGTTCGCACATATGCGCGGATGATCTGTCAAAGGATGGTGATGATTCGACACAAAACTGCCCCTTTCAAAACCACAGGTTGACTTGTCAGAGTTTTTGGAAAGCCCGTTTTTACTGAATGGAAAACACCACACTTTGGATAGAAGGCGGGGCAATGAGGAAATGCAGTCTTACTCAGATCCTACATAAGCAAAAAAGAATATAACAGCTGCTTCTCTAGAGCACTGGAACTTCTTCATCTACTTCTATTCAAAACAGGTGACAACATCACTTAAGATAAGATAAGATAACCTTTATTACTCCCACACGTGGGAAATTTGTTTCTCCAGGGTAGTTTTTGCTGCACCGTAATATAAGATTTCAGTTTTGCTTTAAATCTACTGAGAAAAACTGTTTGACTTGTTTTGTGCTGTGATATTTTTTTAAGCCAAAAATCTCTGGTGACTTTAATTTTGTATGTCTATGTTAAGTTTCCCTAACGACATGCATTAGTTAGATTTGCTCCTCTGAGGGAGTGATAAACGTGGCGGGAAGTTTGTGTTTTCCTTGTGACTAACACACAGTTATTTTCCAGTGTATTCATCATCGCGATGTGAAGCCTTCTGTCAGATCCTGTCTGTCCAGATGATGGATATAATCTGTTAATGCTGATTTATGTGATCGTAGTAAGAATGGAATAAACACTATACATCACTAGCAGGGCCAGGGCCTGGTGTATTTTTCATTCATTTCCAAAGAACACAAAATTGTTCAAAAAC
>NW_005187632.1:39607-41626 GCF_000239375.1 Pundamilia nyererei | reverse complement strand
AAGAATGGAATAAACACTATACATCACTAGCAGGGCCAGGGCCTGGTGTATTTTTCATTCATTTCCAAAGAACACAAAATTGTTCAAAAACCAAAACAGTGTTTTGACAATCAGGAGAAAATAACGACTCACTTTATCAAGTCCAAGTCTCAGTGAGATGCCATGTATTTGTATAATTCAAAGACAAGACACAGACAAAACCAGCGGGTGCACATTTTGCTGTAACCACTGCAGCTCCATATTTTGAAACTTCAAGATTAGCATACATGCTGCCATGATGGTGGCTTATTTTTGGAGTCAGAAGTAATCTTATTTGGATTAGAGGATGGATTAGAAAGCTACCAGCTAACATTAGCAATGCTGGGTTAGCATGCTGCACCCATAAACTCCATGAGTTCATCAGGCACAAGTAACAGACTTAGCCCATAGTAGATCATACTACAGTTTCACTCAAAAAAGATGAAATTGTTTGTGACAGTTTTACAGTGGCTTAATTTTTGCTCACTTTCTAATCACCCAGAGTACCCTCTTTTTCAATCCCACTGTCACACTGTCAGTCATTAGGCTTGATCTACAGATGTTTTAGCCTTGAAGGGGTGGATTGTAAAAAATCAAAAAGGAGATAAAATCCACATTCCCGGAGGTGAGCTACTAGACATTTTAATTATGTTTGCTTAATATACTTCAGTTAAAAAAAAAAAAAAAGAAAAGACAATAAGTGTGTGACAAATACAGAGTTTAGTAAACATACAGCACAAATTGGAAACTTTGCATCTTATAAAGAATGACCTTTTTTGGCCATGTTTCTTTCACTCTTAGTCTGGGCTCTTGTTGTCATTGACCAACTTCCCGTTTCTGTTTTCCTGCACATTTTGCTCTGCGGAAATGCTGATGTGTGAAAGAAGTGGACTTACATAAAACTGCTACACTTACATTTGAATTAGGTGGCTTTGTAGCTATGTGTTATTAGCTGTGGTAGTATACAGTAGAAATACATTTTCATTTACATTTTCCCTGATAACAACTAATGTTAATTCTGATCATATGTTATTTGCATATCAAAATATTGACGTATGACAGTAAGTATGACGACAACAACAACCCAACAAACCTCATAGCTCAGAATATGCAAAATAATTATTACGGATTTGAGAGTAGTTTTTTTTTTAGTTTTAGTGTATTTCTGTCTGTAGTAATATGGCCAATATAATGCTATTTTGATGATTCGTATTATATCAGATCTTACTGAAACACTTTGAATAGAAACCTCAAAAATAAGCAGTCTCAGATGAGTCATCATCTGAGTAATGTGCTAGCCTTTCTTAGAACTCTGAAAAATGTTCACTGTTAAACTGGTTTCTCTTTTTGGTGTTTAAGAGGGAGTGTCAAACTAAATGTGACCGGCTGATGTCAGATAAGGAAAACAGTTTGCAGAAAAAGAAAGGAGCCGTGGAAGACACACTTGCTGCTGTAATAAGCATGTAAGCAAAGCAAGAGTTTATCGTGGAACTTATTAGCTGGCTGAAGGTTTCAGAGGGACTTCAGAAATTCTATTGAACAGAGAACATTTGGTAAGGGCTATATGATATGTCATGTGTAATATGTAAGTGAAGCTGCGACTATGTGTGGATGTCTGTGGAAACAAGTCACTGGTGCTTGTTGTAGTATTGTATAACAGCAAAATTAAAAAGCAATGACTGTGTATTTATAATTAGACAACAGAATTTGAACTTTCTTTGTGGATTGTTAACAGTATTTTCAGTGTAATTATTCAGTGTTTTATAGTCCTGTCATTATTATTCTGTGAACTACCATCATGTGTGTTCATTCACAGGGAGAAGACCATGTGTAGGAGCTTTCTCCTCATAATTCTGACTTCATGTTTCTGCGGTTAGTTGAACCTCCATGAGGACGCTGATTTAGTACCTTTGTGAATTTATATTTTACATAAACATTTAGTAATGGTTAGAACGGTTGTTTTTAATAGTTTAGCCATCATCATTCCCAGAGGAAAAATTG
>NW_005187632.1:30419-39587 GCF_000239375.1 Pundamilia nyererei | reverse complement strand
TCCACTGCCTGCAGTTACCTGAGCTGAAGGTTTTCTTCAATATGGACACTAGTTCTGATGAGCCTCAGCACGAGCAGTTTGCTGGACGTGTTCAGTGTGACAAAGACGCTCTGACGACAGGACGAGTCAGACTTCAGCTGTCCAGAGTTAGGAGTAACGACTCGGGCCGCTACCTCTGCAGGATGGCCACTCAGTTTGGAAAGAAGGTTAAAGAGTTCAGGCTCAACATCACTGGTAAGCTTTGTATGTGTGTGTGTGTGTGTTTGTGCGTGTACGACTACTATTCCTATTTCTGCTACTGGAGTAATGACATTTATTTACATATCACTTTTACAAAGCTAAAAAAGGGCCGGAAAAACAAATTCATATTGAAAACACAAAACTTTAGAATACACAAATACATATTTACAGTTAAAATAATGTAAATATAATAACCAGGCTTCAGGGTGAGAGAGGATTTTTTGTGTTAATGGAAATAATCAGGAAAGCAGGATTCCTTGATGGATCCCACATCTTCTCAAAGTTATAATCCACAGGGGGCACCTTGGAAGTCTGCAGAATCTGCAGTCCACTTGGAAAATGATGGAAGTCCAAATCCTTCTCAGAGTTATAATCTAACATGGCATTGATAATGATGATCATGATGATGTTGAGGGAAATGGAGACAAATCCAAACCCTAATCCCCTTTAATCCAGATACTTTTCTCTTTAAAACTGTGTGTCAATTACAATAATCTCAATACAATCCCCTTTTTCACTAAACATACACTTTGAAAGTCAGGCATTCAGAGATCATAGTGTACTCTATGTGGTCATTCACTCTTCACATTCACTCTCATATCGTTCAAGGATGTTTCTACACAGGCTGTCTTCTAGACCCGAGTTACGCCTGTATCTAAAATAATTATTTTCTTTTCATACTTTTATTCTTAGTCATCCTTTTAGCCAAACTCAAACATCTTTATATTTACTAATTATGTTCTGATCATTATTGAGCATAATTAACTTTCACCATTTAACACTGTTTTTGTTGATCAAAAGTATAATGATGGTTTGGCAACACAGATCTTATCTTTTCAAACTAAGACATGAATAAAAAGTCTGCACACACAAAATCCGGACATTAGAATAGACATTATCACTGCTCAGACTAGATCTGTCTGCTAACATGAAGATACATTTTAAATTGCGTCTTAAAATGTATTATTTTATTGTGGCTTTTGATTCAAACTAGTATGTTATTTCGTGGCTATTTTTTTTTTGTTTGTTTCAAACAATTGTCATATTGTGTCTTGCCCTCCTTTTAACTGTTTCTTTTATTCTGTCTTATGCTCTTGCTCTGACCGACTGTGAAGCATTTTGATGTCATACTGCTTTTATGTTTTATGTTAACTGCTTTCAAGTTGAGTTTGCCTCTCCAGCAATGGACATCTTTGGTCAAATCTACTTGTTTTTAAGTGTTAAAAATGAACTGAATTTGAAAATACATTTATTTGGTATGTTCTTTCAGTAATCCTAATCAGTTGTATAATCAACACTTGTTTTTCACAGCAGCCACAGTGAAACCCAAGCCAGTGACAGCAACACGAGAACCAAACCGAAAACCTGAGAGAGGAGAAAGAAGCCTTTTTTCCAACTTGGCATTGGGTGCAGGATTGGCAGGATGTCTGGCAGCCTTTGTCATACCAATCATTTACCTCTTTACTCTATACAGACAGGGGACAACTTAAAGTATAAAACATAGTACACTCAGTCATACAATAGCTTCTGTAGACCTTGGTAGTGACTCTGCAGGGCTCTGGAACTTGGCTAGAGATCGTCTGATCACTGTCAGCGAGCTTATTGGATATGGGTCATTGTCCTCCTGGGAGAGACCAATCTCATCAGGATGAAGACGATTACTTAGAAAAACTGCAGTAACACTTCACTCTCAAGGATTAAGTGGAAACAAAGAATGGAAGCAAAGTGCCTGCTCAAGAAAGTGCAATGAGGAACATACATGTTCTTCTGCTGCCCCCTGCTGCTCTGAAGAGAAATGCAGGAGCTCAGTGACAAGTGCTGAGCAGGTCCTTCTGAGCTTTTGAAAACGGTTGGACATAAATCACAGAAGTCTCTGAATTCTCACCGTTTTCTACCTTATTAGTGTTACAGCTGAAATGTGAATTTAAAAAAAGAGTAACATCTATATTTAGTAAAATAAGAGAATACGGGTTTTTAATGACCTTTTATGTATTGTTGATAGTGACTCTGTTGTACTTTTATTACTGGATCTTAGTCCTGCATTTGACACACTGGAAAATAAGTTTGATTTTCCATGATTAACAATAAAATGGAGAAATCATGTAGGAGAGTCATGCCAGCAATTAAAACCGCTTCCTGTATCTTGTTAACCACAAACAAATGTAATCATGTGACCACACAAACACAAATGAGGAATACCTTACAATAATCATCAATCTTTCTTAGACTCAAACACATGGAAAGAGTGATCAGCAATCATTTTTGTCATTTCAAGTCACAATACCTAAATTTTTATTTTATTGTTGTTAAGGAAATAAAGTTTACCTCATTTTTTCATGTTAATTTCAGTCAGGTTACGGTCAGATCACAGTCTTAAGATAATTGTGGATCTGGGTCATTGTCTGAAAACAGTTTTTTAAAAATGAGGCTTGGGGGAAAATGTGACAGTGATATTGAGGCAAGTTGAGTCAGTGGCTGGAATATAACCCCAAAGAGTTTATGTAGACTATGTGCCTAGAAACATCTGCGTTTAAGTGTTCATTTCCAGTATTCCACAGAAAAGCTAAAGATGGCCAGACAGTGCAAAAGATAAAGGCTTTGCATTCTTAGATGATCTAAACAGAGCAGCAATGCTCTGCAGCAATTGATGGTAATGAAACTGAGCTCCATACACATATTAGTCTTCCCAAGGGAGGAAATATGTAGTTGGTTCTGTTTGTTTGTCTGATTGTTAGCAGTCTAGCTCGACAGTTGTCAGTATTATATTATATCACATTATTTTGTGATGGTAGATACCAATAAGTTTGAGTGGTTTTGATTTTGGTGAAAATGAGGTCAACATAAAGATCACACCAAATGTGAAAATCAGTATAAAAGTTTATGTTACCCACAATGTTTTATGAATTGTCTTCAAACTTCACAATATAATATGCTTCTGCGGACATGAGTACCTAGGACACCTGAACATTTGACCTGGACCCTTGTTAGTAGTCTACCATGGAAAAAAAAAAAAAACTTAAAAGAAACCACAATGTCATTAGATATAGTATGAAATATCATACGAAAGAACATGGAGAGAGCTGCACAACACGCGTTATTTTACGCTACCCATTGCCTTTTGGGGGAGTGGTGTTCTGAGTCCTCTTGTCCATCTTGTAGCTAACACACTAAAATCACAATTTAATATTTACTGAAAATGTTTCCATAGTATGAACAGGAAACAAATGTATTTTTACCTTTATTGAACTGAAGGCTCAATAAAGTTTGAAATTATCTCAAGCCTTAATGTGCAATTTTATTTACCCTTGTAGGGCCCATTTTACCCCAACATTGGGGCAAGTTGAGCCATGTGCCTAATGTTTTGATAGGTCATTGTTCTAAAAGCAAGGTGTTTGATAACTGGACTGGTTCTTATATTGTGTCTTTCTCACTACTCAGAGAGTTTTATCCAACTTGCCTCATTCACAAAAGCACTTTTTCCCCCTTAAGCGCAGTTTAACATTCACACTAATGCATCAGAGAGCAACTTGGGGTTACATCTCTTGCACACTGCAGCCAGGGATTGAACCACCAACCTTCCCATTGTTAGAGGACCTGCTCTACCCATGCTTTACAGAGTTCCTGTTTCACACAGTTAATTGGCTGAGTTCCCTTTTTTGTTTACAGGGATCTGAAAAGGCATCACTGTATCACCAGCCCTGCAACTTTAGAAGCACACATTACAGACAGGTTTCACTCTATCCCACCTTTACCAGGTTTTGACAGAAACCTGGTAAAACACACATATTTGTGGTGAGACTCCGCAAGAGCCATTTAATTTGCGTATTTTGACACTTGTCCACTTGTGTTGAATTTTTGTAATACACTTCTGTATTTACAAACTATTAAAACAGGTTATTTAAAATCCACAGATTGAAAGCATACATTCAGGAAGGCTGTGCATTTAAAAGGCCATAAGTATTGTCCAAAGAATCCAGTTGATGGATAAAACTTTGATCATGTTGTGAGGCATAACAAACACCCCCCCCCCCAAAAAAAAGCCACCGTCCCCATTGACACTTTAAAGTGAAAGGTGGGGCATTCGTAAGATTAGTGGCTGTTGCACCAAGCCTGGAAGTTCATACGTGTCCAGCTGATAGAGATTACGTCCTCTATCATTAGGCAAAGGTTCTTGCTCTGTGCAGCTCTGGAATAGCTTATTTCTCCATTCCCTCTTAAATAAAGGTGCATAAAACAAAGCACAGATGGCCAGTAAGATGGTTACAACTATTATTATTATTATAAGGGCTCTTAGCATCCTGACTGTCCATCTGTGAACTCTCAGCTGGCTTTTCAGGTTGATCTGTCGCTTCTGTAAGAACAAATATGTCAACTTTTTAGGACAAAATTACAAATCTAGCTCAACAACTGGCCATGCAACTATGGTGGCCATCTATCTAAAATAAATAAATAATAGAAGGAAGCTTCTACTCAACTTAACAATGTTGTTTAATTGACATCTTACATAGCTGTAATCTGTTGAGGAGCCAGAGAGAAATTCGATCAAACCCACTGAGCATTTCCCACATTACTGCAATTGTTCAAGTATACCATTACAGCCTAGCTGGAGTTATTTGTGAATTAGATGGATATTTCACAGATACTGCAAGATAAAACAATGGCAAATCAATCACAATATTGCAGTCTATAATTTATTTTTAATGATAATCCTGTAATGTTCAGTGTGTTTTAATTTCAAATGAAGGCATCAACTAACCACAGGCTAAAAAAGCCAGAAAGAAGAGAAGCATGGGAAAGCAGCTCATCTTCTGCCTGTGAAATGACAGAGGTGAAGAGTCATGAACACAAAGATCAGCTAGTACAGCAACAGAATGAAATCATCCTTATACAACTACCTATAGCCACTTCAGTGCAAGCGGTGAAAATAAACCCCTTCAGTTTGTCTTTTTACACATGCAGTATTACTACTATAGTTTATAAATTGGGCAATCAGGTATCTAATAGCAAAGCAGTCTACGTTTTACTAGCAATGTTCAAAGTGTTTCACAGAATGTCAACCAAAAATAAAATTAAACACGACAATTATACACAATACACAGCCCTCCACAACAGTCCCAGTTTCTACTGCATCTCACTGGGAAATTTAATTAGCCACACCTGATTTAGGCCAAACAATCCCCCCCAGCTGAACAACAGGAACTGTCTTAAAATTCAATGTTGACGAAAAGACCTTCATTTCCCACTGCATTTGATGTGCACAGGAAAAAAGAAAAATCATGCCCACCTGTTGCATTCAATTGCTAGCAATTAGTTAATCAATGCAAACAATCAGACTAGAGTGGGCATAAATGTATCAAGGGGGTTAATTAGAGGAAAAACTGCTAAAAACAATATATTTGCAAATAGTAATCAATAACATGCTCACTTTAATTTATGGACATTTTTGACAGTACTTACTCACAGGCTCAGCCAACAGCAGATACAACAAACTAAGCACTTGAAAGAGATGAAGACAAAAATAATGCAACCCTTCCTTTAGAAATGTAAGGTTAAAAAACAGCTTTTCGTAGGCTGCAGAAAAGATGCAAGCTAAGTCAAAAAAAGGGGGAGGGGTCTTTATCTGGGTGTTTATATTGGTGCTGTTCAAAGCCTGCTGGGATCAGTCACATGACTTTGTTAAGAAATGATGTTAAAGGATAGGTAGATAAGTCTCCATTTCATTGACTGACTCATTGATTTGATCAGGGCCCTATACTATGAAGTTAGTTCAGCCTACTCAGGATATCTTCCCCTAGATTCACCCTGACAGTGGTGATCAGATTAAATGGTCACACAAAGCTCGTTATCAGCTCATTAAGTTCCCAAGGTTTACCCTGAAGTTATTTGGATAAGCTAAAATCTGGCATCACAATACAGGAATCTAGCCCTTGTCTGCTCTGATTGTCTCTCAGAAACACACCAACTATTCTCATGTCACATTTGACTGTGTGAAATAGTTTCATTATTATATTAATTTTTGCACACACTTGTGCAAGTTAAAAGCTGCAAATTGTGTTGAGGTATTTGAAGGAACTAGCAAAAATAATAATAATTATTATTGATAATAATTATTATTAATTATTGTCTGGTGTCTGGTCTAGAAAATTTGAAACTGATGTCTGTCAGCATTTTTTCCTGCTTTGCCTCTTCTTGTTTCTGTTTGTGGCAAATGAGTTACATTCTAAATATAAAGCAGGTGGGGAGAGGATGAAATACAGCTCACTGAGCTCGGGTTTAAAATATAAAAACAACACTACCAGAACTCACCTGTAACCTGACACGCCTATCTCTGTTAAACCAGTCAGACTGGTTAAATGAGGGACTTCACTTCTTTCTTTGCTTTGGTGTTTATGCAAAGAAGGAAGTGAGGTGTAGAGTGAAGGACACAGTGGTGAACATCGGGTAACTATAAATTATTTTAACTAAAGTAATTGTTTACATGTGTGTTCAAGAATCTTTGAATGATGCAACTATATTCAGGGGGGTAGGTGGCTTTAGCTAAATATATGTCATTTTAAATGTACCTGACATTAGTGGTGAAAAACTACCTTTAACCTGTAGTTTGTGTAACATTAACATAGAGTCACAAACAAATTATATTAGAGTGCTGCGCTATGTAAGAGCACAAGAAAGAACATGGACACTAAGTCATAGGGAAGAATCAGATTTAGGCTAGACTGTAAGTCCTGCGTTTTATATATTTTACATTACTACCAGACCCATATATTCCTTTCTTTATACACAATGCAAATTGAATAGAAAAATAAAATTGGTTATAGATGTTGTTGTTCTTTTCGCTCTGATGCAGAATAGTCATGGTAAATTTCTTGCATAAATCCAAAGTGTTTTTAAGTTGTACAACACATCACTAATAACTAGTAGATGGTAAGAGAGTCTCTTCAGATACACATCTATACGTCACTCAAATCTTTGATCACTGAGTACCAACATTTTCAACAGCATTTATGGAAAGGTGTTGAGTAAGTAGACCTTTGACTTGATTTGAACTTTAATGAAAGCCTCTAATATTTCATCTTCATCATAAATAAATTCATTGTCTCCTGGTATGTTGATTTGTCAAGAAAAGACCCATCATTCCCTCTGTGATTTCTCGCATCTATTTTTTGATAATACATTGAAAAATTACAGATTACATACTGCAGCTGTAATATTAAAAATAATTTTTGCCCTCTCTCTTTGACCAGGTAGCGACTGTTTTTACCAACATGAAAGGGCATCATGCTCAGCTGACATTACAGTTCTTATTGAATACTAATTGTCAGTCTTATTCCTACAATATGCAGTTCAGCATTGCCAGGTACCAGGTAAGAGGGCATGAGGAGTATGCCCCTGCCCACACATTGTTAGCTGTAGAGCAGTGAAGGTGAACAACATCCAAATATGGACTGCCACTTCAAGGCCAGTAAGGAAAACAGAGTGTACCATAGCAACACAAAAATATGACCACTTTATTTAATTATATTTAAAGAAATGTTAATAGAGTATTATGAGTTTGAAACTTAAGTTTTTCCTATACATTAACATCATA
Organism: Pundamilia nyererei; assembly: GCF_000239375.1. Classification (NCBI taxonomy): domain Eukaryota; kingdom Metazoa; phylum Chordata; class Actinopteri; order Cichliformes; family Cichlidae; genus Pundamilia; species Pundamilia nyererei. The sequence continues at coordinate 31,759 of NW_005187632.1, read as the reverse complement.
TTAGTAGTGTATAGTATTAACAGAAAAGGAGAAGTTTCATTTATAAGATTGCTATATTCCTTTATGTAATTAGTTTGTCCTGCCATTTTTGTAGGGGAAGCCTATGAGATTCGTTTCCATTTCTGGTGTCTTCCTCTCTGTTTCCAACAGAATCCATCACAAACCAGGTGGCCCTGAACCTACATCTGGACCTCACCTAGAAGGTGAACCCAGCTGTGTGTCCGTGAGAAGTGATTGGTCTATGGATGAGCCCATTAACTTTAAAACACCAATGCCCTCTGCTTTTAGAAAGTAAGATACAGATTAATTTTAAATGTATAGTTATGTGCAAAACAATAGCAGTGTGTTTAAAACAATAGAGGCAAAGTTCAATGTTCCTAATAGCATTTATTGCCATACATACAAAGGCACTGAGAGCTGTGCACATCCCAAATGAAAACATGAATAATTTTGTCTTTTATTTTCTCCCTTTTTTGGGTATTTCTTCCTCAGCATAAGGCAATATGACTTCTTTCAGTATTTTTAGGTATTGAAACTGGTCCATGGTGCCTGTTATATGATAAATGGGCCCCACTCCAAACCATTATACTTGCACCTCCATGTTTTATGGTCTTCACGGTGTACTGTGGCTTGTATTTAGTGTTTGAAGTTTGTCTCACAAACTGTCTACAGCCTTTAGATCCAATGAGAACAATCTTGCTCTCATCTGTCCATACAATATTGCGCCACTTCTCTTTAGGCCAGTCAATGTGTTCTTTGCCAAACTGTAACCTTTTCAACGGATGTTTTTTTGTTTTTTTTGTTTTTTCAACTGTGGTACTTTACAAGGGTTTTTTGCAAATAGTTTGGCTTCACATAGGCGTCTTCTGATTGTTGAAGTACTCACAGGTAAATTGAGATATTCTCTGATCTCTCTGGGGCTGATCATTGGATGCTTCTTTGCCATTCTTGTTATTCTATGATCTAGGTGGATGATAGTGCTCCTTTTTCTACACATGTTTTGGGTTTTCTTTCCCATTTCAAAGCATTTGAGATCTTTTTTAGCTGAGCAGCCAATTAACTTTTTGATCAAAGTTCTTTCTGGAATGACACATTTTACTCACTGAGCAAGGAGTAAAACCAGCAGGCACAGCATCTGCTGCCTTTCTTAAATAATGGGCCATAATTGACACCAATTTCTTCACAGATTGAATGACCTCCCTAACTGAACACCACACACCCCTTTCACTGAATTAGTCAATTACCCCCAATGAGGAGCGTGCATGTCATGTCTTTTAAGTCATACTGTGGAAAAATATATAAAATGATCGAAAATTAATGAGAATAATAAATAATTAAAG
>NW_005187632.1:27893-29211 GCF_000239375.1 Pundamilia nyererei | reverse complement strand
TGGCAGCAAACGTCTCCGCAGGACAACTGGGCTCTCCCAAGTGCGGGAAGGTGTCAATTCTGTTACGGGACCAGTTGATCAAATCCATAATTATTTAAGTTTTAGAGAACAAGACTGTGAAACTCTTTGAGGGTTAGAGTTAGATGAGACTAGACAAACACACAGTAGCAGCAGCAGGGAAGATAAGGGAGAGAGAGGGGGAAAGATGCGTCCGCCTCCTCCGAGAGCCAAAAGATGCGTGCCATGTCTCATGTACAGTACCGAATGCATTCAGCTTGTCAAATTTACATTATGACTCTGAAGTGCTCTACTGTACGTTTGTAGTTTTTCCCCACAAAAAACATTCCACTTTAGACCACTGGATTATGTGTCTGCCTTGCAAAATGTCAACGAAACATTGTGCACCTTCAAAGGCACCTGCGGTAGCACCCAAAAGTCAGAGGAAGATGCTAACCATCGCACAAAAAGTTGGACTTCAGGACATAAAGAAAGGTAGAAGTTACTGTTTTTTTCGGACCACCGGATTATAAGGTGCATTAAGCGAAACAAAATGGTCAGATTCAAGTCAAACTTTACTTGACTCATTCTTCTTGCTTCCGTGCTATTGATTAATTAATGTTGAATTTTGTCAAGAGATGTATTCTAAAGACACTTCTTCAGCTGAGAGTCAGAGAGTAGAAACACACACGCTGCAGTTTTTACTTGCAAGGGCAGTCACAGAGCACTCGCACCCGAGAGTGGGGGCTCAGGGACTCGCGCTCTGCCACTGCTCTGGTCTTTATTTATATACAAAGGTAATACAATAGTGAATACGTCTGTTCGTAGACAGAGGAATGTTGATGTGTATGTGTGTGTGTGTGAGATTCTGAAGGAAGCGGCCCCTCTTTTTATTAGGGAGTGAAGATAAGAGTGTTCAGCTCTACTCTTCCTGGTAGGGAGTGAAACTGCATGTTCAGCTCTTATTATTGCTGTGGGAAGAAACTTATTATAGAGAACAGAACAAGTCTTGTAGTGAACAACAGCCTAAGTCATGAAAAGGTAAACATGCAATATTCTATCATATGCAAGCTTATATCATTAAAAGTTTATACTGACTACTAAGTACAATTTTCTAATGACAAATTCTCTCGCAACTGCTCTGTTTTCATGTTCTGGACCTGAAAACGGGGTTTGATCTTTGGTTTCATTTTATAATACTGGACTTATTTTAGGGAGGAACGCTGGTTTTGTCATGGTCCTGGGCCATGTTGGCCCAGTGTTCTTAGTTTTCTTGTATGTTTGTATTTTGTTCCCTATTTAGGCCATGTTTCCTGAGTTG
>NW_005187632.1:25771-27251 GCF_000239375.1 Pundamilia nyererei | reverse complement strand
TTGGGTCCTCATCCTGCCTGCCACACAGCCGTATCATGACAGAAGAACGCGACCACGACATGGACCCAGCAGCTCACAACCCCTCCGCTGAGCTCCGTGAGGATCTAATTTACACGGTGGAATATCACTGTCAGGAGTGGGAGGCGCCGCTAGAGGATGAATACCGGGAGACCGTAGCCGTCCGTCTACAGCGGATGGTGTCCGGACTCCCGTGGCTATTCGGTGCGCTCCGCCCCCACATCCAGGACTTCCTCGTCTCCACAGTAGGCATCCGTCCGGAGCAGCCGTTCCAGTATGAAGAGTCGGAGGATGTTCAGCCCGGTTCGCTGGAGGATTCGCGGCCCGGCTCATCTCCTCCCCCTTCTCGGCGAAAACGGCGTTCACGCCGCCGTCGCGCCAGTACTGTTGAGCGGGCTGCACCTGTGAGAGAGAGTGACTGTGCGTCACACTCACACCCCAAGTTTTCTGATCCCGGACTTCATGACTTTTCCACCACTGTGAGTAACTCTGTTTTGCCCGTCATTGTGTTTCCTGAATCGGATAACCGCGTCACTGTGTGTTTGGACTCCAGAGACACTATACAGCGAGGCACCTCAGTGTCAGATCATTCACCGGTTGCTCTCGCTAGTAACCTTTGTGTTTTTGAGCCCTCTGATTCGGGAAATGCTCACAGTATTTTCTTTGATTTAGCTGATATGACTGTGTCACCTGTAGAGTTAGCTGAACCTAAGACTGTTATTTCACACCAGACTCCCCTACATACTGCTACCAGTATTGTAGACCCGCAGAACTGTTTTACTCAGCCTTTGGATTCTGAGGTTTCCCAGTCTGAGCCCAGCCACACACCATCAGTATCACCAGCTCTTGTATCTGTGACTCCCAGTGTTGCTCCTTCAGTTTCTCAGGCTGTGGTTTTTCCTGTGCCACAACTTGAAAGTGCTAACTCGGACGCTACCTGTGTAAACTCACCTTCTCTCATCCCTGCTAAGCAAGAGACTGTTTCTGTTTTTCCTCGTGGACTCCTTGAAACTGTGTATGCAAGGCCTGCTAAGGTTAAGAGCCGCAGGATTTCATCTGCTATACATAGACTGGCAAATGATTTTGGTTTGAGCACTGCAGAACTGTTTGCACAGGTTAAATTTTCTGTTCCACACTCATGTCAGTTTAACTCTTTGCGCCATGCTTTTTGGCCAGGTTTCATGGACTTTGTGTGCACTACGTCTCGGACTACATCCTGTATGTCTGTATGTAGTGTTGTCTCACATTCAGGTTGTCCAGACGCTGCTTGTGTGAGGTCTCCAGTACCTGTGGCTGCTCCTAGACTGACTCCTTCTAAAACTGCTAATTATGACATGGACAACTTAAGTACAGCAGAGATGCTAGAACCAGCCCACCATGAGTCGCGGTTTGCTGACAGTGTGTTTGGCTCCAACAACTTGGTTCACCCAGTGACTGTTTCTGTTCCTGTGCTTCGCTCTCC
>NW_005187632.1:13580-15723 GCF_000239375.1 Pundamilia nyererei | reverse complement strand
TCACGCAGTAGTAGTGGAAATAGAGTGTATATATAGTATATGTATAGAAGTTTGATCTATGATATTTAAAATAAAACTGACGAAAGAATAAAAAAAAATAAACAGGCAAAATGTTCGATCCAGTGAACTGATGGTTGTAATATGTGTGTAATTTATTGGCATGGTTCAGAGGCTTTTAGATAGTAATCCTGTAGCACCACCATCTGGCCAAAAGGGAGGTATTTAGTTGTTATTGAAAAAATAAAAAGTAAAAGAGAGGGAGACAAAGTTTTAGTAAGTCAGGGGTGTCCAACTCCAGGCCTCAAGGGCCTCAAGGGCCGGTGTCCTGCAGATTTTAAATGTCAACACATTTAAATGAAATGATTATTTCATTACCAGGCCTCTGGAGAACTTCAAGACATGTTGAGGAGCTAATGTAGCCATTGAAATCAGCTGTGATGGATCAAGGACACATCTAAAACCTGCAGCCCTCGAGGCCTCGATTTGGACACCTCTGAGGGGGGGAGGGGGGGGGCTTCTACTTCTCAGTTGTGGCCCCATGTGTGCCGAACACCCAGCTGAGGAGTGGTAGAAGGCACTTTCTGGTCCAGGTTATTCTTCCTCTGGACTTTCTTTTTTTCTTTTTTATTTATTTAACCTTTATTTAACCAGGATGATCCCATTGAGATTAAAAACCTCTTTTTCAAGGGAGACTTGGCCAAGATAGGCAGCAGCAAGTGTCTCACAGTTACAGAAATTACTCAATTAAATACAGGCAGCAACAAAACACATGCAAAAATAAATAAAAAATGAAATTCAATGAAATTCAAATAAATTAAAAAAAAAAAACTTTGATTAAAATGACATCAATCCAATTTAAACAGTTGCATGATATGGACTTGGCCTCAAGGATTCTTAGTTTAGATTTAAAAGCACTTAATGAAAGGAATTCAGTCATTTTCCAGTCGTTCTGCAGTTTCTTCCAAGCCAAGGGTGCTGAATGGACAAAAGCTCTTTTACCAAATTCAGTTTGGGCAAATGGAACAGAAATGATAATAATGGATTGGATTTATATAGCGCTTTTCAAGGCACCCAAAGCGCTTTACAATACCACTAGTCAGTCACTCTCACATTCATACACTGGTGGAGGCAGCTACAGTTGTAGCCACAGCTGCCCTGGGGTAGACTGACTGAAGCGAGGCTGCCATATCGCACCATCGGCCCCTCTGGCCAACACCAGTAGGCAAATAGGGTAAAGTGTCTTGCCCAGGGACACAACGACCAGGACAGAGAGCCCTGGGATCGAACCAGCGACCTTCCGGTTACAGATGCAATTCCCAACCCCCTGAGCCACGGTCGCCCATGAAAGCAACAAGTAACCATGTGGATGAAAAGAATACTGACCAGCATGCTTCACTGCAAGCAGGGAACATAAGAAGGTAGCAACCCAAGTATTGCCTTATATATAAAACTGTATAAATGAGAGTTCCTCTGACTTTCCAAAGTAGGTTATCCTACCTGAGAGTATTACTCACAGTGGTGAGTCTGAGATTTATAGTTAGTGATGAACCTGAGACAAGCATGATACACAGTATCAACCATTCGAAGACATTGAGCAGAAGCAGAAGAGGAAATTAGGACAATATCTGCATCTGTTGATTGAACCTAAATCTTGATCATATCCATCTTGGGTAACAAACTGCGCATATTAAGATGAACTATCTTCAACCCAGGTGAGTATTCAAATTGAGATGGTGTCTGACTACACTGGAGCTCAGGGCCTGGGTTAGGTTGCACATTACCAGATAAGAGCAGTAGTAAGACAATCAGAAGCCTCTGCTTTGTAACATTACTTATTGAGTTTGGCTTGTGAAATGTTGAAACAAAGCAGCATTTTTGATAACTAACTTTGTAATCGTACAAAGCAAGACAGTTTTGATGGTGAAGTAAATCTTTGTGTAGATCAAATGATAAATTCATATTCTGTTCCAAATACAGTGTACAGGCTCAGGGTGATATCTAAAACCTGCAGCCATTGAGGCCTGGAGTTGGACACTCCTGCCTTAGGCAGTATTGTCAGAAGGCATAGCATGCATTTTCACAATTATGCAGATGACACCCAACTTTATCTATCCATCAAGCCAGACAGCACACACGAATTAGC
>NW_005187632.1:10514-13560 GCF_000239375.1 Pundamilia nyererei | reverse complement strand
TAATTTGTTATTATCAAGATGTCCTAAAACCTCCCTGAAAAGCCTTCAGCTAATCCAAAATGCTCCAGCAAGAGTACTGACAGGGACTAGAAAGAGAGAGCATATTTCTCCTATACAGGCTTCCCTTCACTGGCTCCCTGTTAAATCCAGAACTGAATCCCAAATCAAATGAATTGAATTTATGTCTGTCACCCCCAGCTCAGCCTGCTGTCTTTTTGTCAGTACGACCATCTCCAAACCATACATAATGGTCATTCTCACAACCATCTCTTAAATCTTCGCTTTCAGTCTTGCTGCAATCCTGTCACAAATCACCCCCGTCCATATGTCCACCCACTCTCTGTCTTGCTTCTACTTACCCTACCTATTCTCACTACACTATTTAGTAGCATGTGGATCATGGACCATAGAGACTCCTGCCTTATTTCTTATCTATCAACCTCTAAGTCTTCATCGCAAACAAGAAGGGGTTTAGAGCAGATCCCTAATGTAAACCCACCCCCATCTTGAATCAATCTGCCACACCTACTGTAAATCTCAACACTATCTTGCTCTCTATATACAGTATATGTCCTACATCACCTGCACATACTTTTCTGCCGCGCCTGACTTCTTTGTAGATTATCATAGTCCTTCATTCCTATATATGCATTTTCTAGCTTCACAAACTCTTTCTAACCTTATTCTCTATCAACAATCTCGAAGGAAACATCCCATTTGTAGTGTTCTTTCTCAGGATGAAAGCCATACAACTGCTTACTGAACATCACCTGTCTTAGCCCAACTTTCCTTATTCATCAGCTTCTCAAAGTATTCTGTTGATCCTCTTTCCACTATCTTTCAGAGTTGTTAGTACATTTCTGGCTCAATGCTTAATCACTCTTCAGCTTTTCATTTTCGTCTATAGTCACTTTTCAGCTTGATCTCTCTACCAAGCCAAAGAATACAAGTCCTTTTTTCTTCCTTAGTTTCCGTTTCAGCTGCATACATACATACATGCATCTCACTAAAAGGATTTCCTTTGCATTTGCCACCTCTCTTATTGCAATATCGCTAGACTCCCAATGCTCATGCCCACTTTTTCATCTCACTTTTTATTTTTTACTTTTTGTTTCACTTACCTCATCCTTTGAATACTTTCCTATACTTTCCCATCCATCCTTGTCCTCTTACAGCTGAAGATGATATGTGAAATACAGGTTTTCCACCTTTTTAGAAATTCCACAACCATCTATCCTTTTTCAATTCCCTTCTTAATTTGCATTATACCCACCCAACACTTCCTCATCACCCCTGTTCACTTCACCTACATGTCCACTGAAATCTGCTTGAAACACCAATTTCTCCCTGCCCACTGTTGACACTCTCTACCACTTCATGCAACTTTCAGAATTCTTCTTTATCCTCTCACTGATATCGAACTTGTGCAGCATACGCACTGCCTTCAACTTCAAACTCATGATCTTGTCTGACACATATAATCATCCTTCAAGATCAGCCTTATCAAGTTTCTCTTCCCATCTACACTATGGTAGAACATTTTGAATCAACTGCTCCTGACATTCTTCCCTTCATCCAAGTCTTCTGTACACACAGTAGATATACCTTCATCTCTCCATGTGATCAGCCAGCTCTCTCCTTTTAAAAGTCATACTCCCCACATTTAAAGTCCCTATTCTAACCTCTAAACTCCTAATGTTCTTCTCGCTCGCTCCCTCCCTAGAATGCTCTCCCCAAATAGCATAGTCTCCAGCACCATGTTGGCCAACAGCACTAGAGGCAGTCATGGTTAACCTGAGCCCTGAGCATTTTAGTACAGAGCCATTCTTTATGATCTGCATGTTTGAATTGACCATCATTTTATACTGGATGCCCGTCTTAATTCAACTCTATCCATTTATCTTAGCTTGGGGCCAGCAGCCCTACCTTCACTGACTGGTAGGGGACTCAATGGTACTGCACCACTGGATGCCAAAATCAAGAGACACACTTTTGAATATGGAGTGAAATTGAATCCCCTAAACTCTCCAGACTCTAATGAGCTAAACTGAGGGATACAAACACCCAAATAAAACTGAAATTATTGTTATCTACAAAATTTTACATGACAGACTAAGGGAAATAATGTTAATCTTAGTAAACACTGAGATTCCCAACTTAAATAAGCATTTAACGAAGAAAATGTATTTACCTGAAATTCTAGTTCAGACCAGCCCATATATGATTAGGGTTAAACCTTAATTAACAGAAATCCAGCTACACATGAGCTAGATGACAATACTGTTAGCAATTTTAAACTGATGAGCCAGTATTATGACTTATAACTCTACTCAGTATCATGAGAATCCATCTTTTCACAGATCAGTGAACACTCAAACAGTACAAACAGGAAACTGCAAACTGTAGGTTACATAACCTGTAACCTACAGTTAGCTCTGTACAGCAGCTGTGGTCCACTCAAATGACCTGATGTAACATTTAAATCTGGTAAAATAAAAATAAATCACAGTATTACACATTAAACACAGCAAATTCCTTAATGTGTCCAAGCCTTTTACAATTTCCTGTTTATGCATTTTATTTGATAATAAAAGTGATTAAATGCATATCTACACACTAAAAAATGGTTGGTTAAAAATAACCCAATTTGTAACCTAGTGCTGGTCAAACCCAGCACTGGGCGTGTTTCAGCCCAGCACAATGGGTTAGGACAATTATCCACAAATTGAGTTAAATTTACCAATGTTTAAAGTTGAGGTTACCAAAAATTGGGTTGAAACTCATAACCCATCACAGGTTTCAACCATTAACATGTATAGGTTCTATTTAAGTTCAGCTCAGTTGGATAAGCGGGGGCCAGTATGCCGCATGGCTAAGTGGTCAGCCCAGGTTCGAGTCTGACCTGTGGCCCTTTGCCCTCTCACTTTGCTGTCAGTCTTCACTTTATCTGTCTAATAAGGTCAAAAAAGGGATTCCTACATACTATAAAATTCAGCATATAAAAACTACATTCAAAACAGATTGTCTGAAAACTGCTTTTATTGCC
>NW_005187632.1:2939-10494 GCF_000239375.1 Pundamilia nyererei | reverse complement strand
ATAAGGTCAAAAAAGGGATTCCTACATACTATAAAATTCAGCATATAAAAACTACATTCAAAACAGATTGTCTGAAAACTGCTTTTATTGCCATACGATACATAGAATAAAGAAAGCAAAATTCACACAAAATATATAAATAAAAGTAAAATGCAAGCAAAAGAAAAGGTATAAAATTCATTGTATTATATCCATTACTTCAAATCAGCCTTTGGTTACAGCACATGTACATGTTAATAAAAATGAAAACACGTTATGTAAAGCCGGCTCTGTTTTAGAAGAAATTACATGTAAAAACTCTTAACATAAAAAATATATATATATTCAACACACATCAAAACTTTGGAAAAGTGTCAAGAGGGAATCTCGCTCTCAGACCAATTCATGCACCTTTATGAGCAACATGTTACCCTTCCATCATAGCTAAATGAGCCCTTGTTAATTTGATCATCAAGCCTTTTCCTGACATTGCATAGACACTCCTTCAGAAATCCAGCTGCTGACCTATGTGTTCTACCAGGGCTGAAACATCTTGAAATTTTTAAACAAAAGAAAAGAAATGGGTCAGTAAAGTAAAATTTCACAAATGTGTTTCAGTTGTTTGAATAATGTCAAGTTGTCTGTAATCCTGGAGCGGTGAGCTTGAACACTGTGCTTGACATTTGTTCAGAGAGGACAAAACAACAATGAAGCAGACCAGTGGTTGTGAATGTTTGCAATTAATTGTTACGAGATGGACTATGTCAAGATCAAGTATCATGTTTCACACACTTTATACTGTCACAAGGTTGTACAAACCTTTTTGCCAACTTCTCCATAGATTTACAACAAATGTTATTATTTATGCATCTATAATGTGCATATGACTGAAGAAGTCACTTGGATGAGTGAGGAAACGTTTCTCCCACTGAAAACGCTACGTCCAGATGAATAGAAACAACCTTTCGGGATTTACTTACCTGGATGATTGAGCATGCATCGAGATATATAATGTGCATTCATTTGTTAAAGATGTACAGTATGTTGCCTATGTTGCTGTCGCCATCACAATCTAGCTAAGCAAGGGGATGTGCGTGCCCTTTGCGTGGTCTAGTGAACGAGGGGGAAAAAGGGGTCAAAGTATTAGTGCTATCTATCTTTTTTTAAATCTAAATTGGACGAATAATATTTGCCTTTAAAGTTTAAAATGAAAATATGCTGTTATTACCATAGATAGTTTAGGGTAAATTAAATAATTAAATGAAATAGTTTAGATAGACTGGGTTCCTTTTTCTTTTCTTTTGACCTTTTTTCAACAAATGCAACACCGAGTCTAATGCTTTCTTTGTTCTAGATATAGTGGTCTCTAAATTGTTTGTAAAACAGAGCAACTTCAACCTCATTTCAAATAATATATTTAAAAGATGATATCAAGCATTTTTAAGTAGAAATAACTATAGCTTTCTCCATCACAAGCTAGCTGGTGTTATCTGTACAAAGGCCTCCAATGAGTAGGTAAAGATCTAGAATAAATCAGTAAATTGTAATTATTAAAAAAAAAACAAACCTATGATTTTCAGACTGTTAGAATTCACTTTTTATTTACTGTTTTTTATTTCATAGTAGTGGTCCAGTGAAGTCTGATCTGGTCACAGTCTAGTTGAAAATGCCAGTTTGTGAAGAATGATGTGGCTTTTTCTGAGGCTTATCTTCAACCCAAGCAATTGGGTAATATTTTGACCCAATATCTCATCAAAGCTACCCAACCTAATTATTCAAGCCAGGGAGGCCATTAAAGAACCCAGCACATTGTCAACCCAACTCCTAAATCACAATTTTTGAACCCATTTTTGGTCAAACTAACCCAACTTATTAACCTAAGGCTTTTACCCAGAAGTCGAGCTATGAAATTAACCCAGCATTTTTTAGTGTGTATGGGTATAGAATTCAGCAAACCATGTTTAGGTTTAAAACTTTAAATAACACATTGCTAAGTGTTAAAAGTAGGTCATGAGGAGCTGGACTCAAAACTAACACATTTTCTGTTCAACCAACGCAGTATAAACCATGAAGGCGTGTCGGCACCTGCAGGCAAAACATAAAAATCCACAGAGGTTGCGCAGTATCGCACAGAAGAAAGTGAGCTGCAGACTGAAGCACGGTGGTGATGAACATTTGGTAAGTTTCAAACAATTTCATTGAAGAGAAATTGTTTCATGAAATATTTACAGAATTACATAATTTATTTTGTTAGAATATTATTTTAATTAAAGTTTTAATTGTAGCTATTAGCTAAGTTTCAGCAAGGCAATCTTAACATTTCATCTTTGGAAAGTTAAAGATGATAAAAAAAAAACAGGAATAGTTTAAGTACAAAATGAATGTTATTTTAGGAATGATTAAAAAAAAAAGTGGTGGAATTTTCATTCATTTCATTAGATTTCATTCTTGGCCATGATGTGTGTAAAGAATAAAATAAACAACAGTGAGGGAAAAATCAAAAGAAATAATGTTGATGATAAACATGATGTATAGCTAATTTGCTTTGTATTAAAACATTATGACATTGATTTTAAATGCAAGGGTCAAACTGAACATATCTGAAAAACACTTGGATTGTCAGTACCCTTACAAAAAAAACAGATTTACTTATTTATGTATACATATGTACCCAGATGATGATGTGAGGATCTATAAACATAATTATGTTGAGAGAGATCGTGGTCAGATTGGAAAACTGGCCTGACAGGAATGAACGAGAAAAAAAAAGTTAACTCAACAACATGACAGCTGGGTAGATTTACTGTTTCTCCTTCTCAGTTCTCCTTCAGTTCTTTTTCACATATCTGCTTTATATGTTTATATAAGCAGCTGTCCACTGAGACTTTTTTCTGTGTGGCTTTTACACAGTACATTGGGTAAAAAGTATTCTGCCTCCACCTTAGACCTTTATCGTATTAGTTGAGTAATATTAAAGATGAAGATAAATCTGATGTAATCATCAGATTACACATGCTTGCACACAACCACAGAGCGACATAGCTCTTTTAAAACTTTACAGTAGCCTTTGCATCAACCTTGAAGGAGCCTTTTTTAGTTTGCTCTTTAAGTGCATTTTGCTGCGGGTAAATATATCCTGCTATGGAGGGTGGAGGCTCATGTCGTGTTAAGAGCTTGATTAGCAACCACCAGCATGTTTTTAGCTAAAACTAAGCACAGGGAGAGCAAGTATTTTCATTAATGGAGGCTGACTTGTGTTTAATTCCCAAAACAAACTGTTTTATTTTGGCAAAACAAAGCAGCTCCCAGCTGTCAGTGCATTTAGCCTTAAATAGTCACTGAGCCTTGTGGAGTGTTTCATGAAAGCTCCAGTGATAATAAAAGGCGTATGCCCCTATATACGCCCTCATCCACTAACCAACAACAAGTTTTAGTTGTGTTTGAAGACCTGTCACCACTTGTCCTATGCTGCTGTAAACACTGAAAGTACCTCATCTATCACTTTGGACACGTCCACACTTTAATGCTATTCTTGAAAATATCCAATACATGGTGAGCTGAAGTTTTTTATTCTTACATTTGTTCATTTGTGTGTATGTTTGGTGGTGATGTTATAGGTTTGAAGGTAGTGTGTGTGTGTGTGTGTGTGTGGGGGGGTGTGGGGTTCTTTTTGTCTTTGTTCTTGTGGTGACCTCTTCTGGTTAATATGCATTGAAAACCTAGAAAGATCACAGGTGTGCTCATTAATGGGTTTCCTTTTAGCAAAATTGCCACTGAGAGAGAAATGTGATGGACAAAATCTGCTGATCATTTTTGATGTGACTCCCCCACCTCATGTGAAGTTCTTATCCTCTGAGTCATTTTCACACCAAACCACCTACATAGGAAAGAGCGACATTTTGTAATATTAGCTGCCAATAAGCCTTCACCTTTAATTAAAATACAGCTGGAAAACTATTCATTTCTAAGCGACAGAGAATTTTTTTTTTCTTCATTTTTCGGTCTAAATATTACATATCCAGAAAATCTATTATGTTCAACAATACAACTTATCTGCAGAAACTCATCCAGAAAGAATGAAGGATTTGAGTCATCTTCCATTGGTGTTAAAAAAAAGAACAGATATACTTCCGGGAAGGACGATGTATTTACTGTCTGTTTATTATATTTCCAAAGTATGCTCAGTATTAAAGCCCTTAACAACTTACCTTATGCACTGCAGTCAGGTGTTCAGCAAAAGAGAATATTATAAAATTTCCATTCTAAAAAATTAATGCTCATTGTTTTAAGTAAACTTTCCATTGTTATTAAATGTGTAGCTGTCAATAGTGTGAATGATTGTTTCAAAGTGAAAATAAAGAGTGACTAATGGCGATTTATTAAAATAAAACAGAAAAGAAAAGAAACACACATCAAGGTCACATCCTAATGGTTTTTCTTTCTTTTTTTTTTCAAATAAAATTTGATGCTGTTGTGTTGACAAAATATTAAACTCCATTCACGGTAGCTTATCCAAAACAGAGTGACTTTGTGACTCATATGTTTTTCAATCTGTCACCCTGAAAATTTCACATGTGACTGGATGAATGAAGGTGGGGGTGTTAGTCAGCAGCATTAGTGGGGGTCCAGGCAACTGTGCTTCCTGAGCTAAACACCTATCTTAGGCTTCTATAACTATATATGAAATTAAGTCTGGTTTAGCAATAAAAAAGTTGAACACCACCACTGCTGATTTGTTACTCCAACTAAAATGCAAATCAGTTATTTGGTTAACATAAGTGTAGTGCTTCTGGATCAGTCAAATAACCCTGGCTAATGAGGACACTGACTTTCGACCGGATGAGTCTATATAGGGCAGGTTTTGGAAGTAATCATCATATCTCTTTAACACTGAAAGACGCCACTCAAAAGTTTTTCAACCCTTAAGTCACACGTATATGAAATCAAGCATCTAACCATAGAGTCTGCCTTTAAAAGCATTTGTGAAACAATGGTTTGTTCTAAAGAGCTTCTGTAATAAGATCCCATCGTTGCAACAATTCAGTTGGTGAAATTTCTTATCTCCTACAAATTCCACTCAAACTGTTCTACATGGCATATGTTTCCATTGCATAGCAGCTCTTGCTGGTGTAGTATTTGGTAGGCTCAGTATGTTTCTTGATTGTAGTTTAAAAGCATGATGTATGGGAATTCTAAAAAATTTAAATAAATAGAAACATGATAAACTTCAGTGAGCTTTCTTTTTTTAGAGGATACTATCATGTTTTTTCCAATCAGGATCATAAACCAGATCAGATATTGTCATGAGTGATGTCTTGAGTCAGACTGTAGATTTTCTTTCTTGCTCTGTCTCCTCTCACAGGGAGAAGATGATCTGCAGGATCCTGCTACTCATCATCCTCACCTCATGTGTCTCTGGTTAGTTTACAGCTTCACTTTATGAACTCCAAATAAAGCTCAACAACAGATTTGTTCCAGTTCTCAGTGTGTCTGCTCCTCTCTTTCCCTCTCTGTCTCCTCAACAGGATCATTTGTAGTCAATGTGACACAGACCTGCTATCAGGCAGAGGAGAACCACAACATCACACTGGAGTGGACGTTCACCACCAAACCTGACAGATCCACCAAAACTCTCAACGTCCTCTGTGAACTGATAACTGAGCGTACAGATTCAGTCCTGTATCGTGTTCAAGAAGGTGTTGAGGTGTCAGAGTCTCAGGATGAAAAGTTTTCAGGACGAGTTGAGAGTGACAAAGACGCCCTCAGAGAAGGACGAATCAGACTTCAACTGTTTAGACTCAGGACTGATGACTCGGGTCTGTACCTGTGTGAACTGAACACAGATTATGGCTTTGGCTCAGCCAGATGTAGACTCAGCATCAGTGGTAAGTTTTTTAGTGGAATGAGTATCAAATTTGACCTGAACCTTGGGATAATTTACTTTGGTTGATATGCAGACTAACTATTCACATTAAAGAAATGCATCTTGTGTCCTTTTTGTTAGCTTCGGATGACCCCAAACGTCCAAGTCCAACAGTGAATACACAACCAGAGAGTCGAGGATGGCTCAACCTGTATCCTTTACTTATACTGCCAGCAGCAGCTTTATTGATCAAACTCTGTTATAAAATCATAAAACGAAAACATAACCTAAATCTAAACAGTCACCGCCTAGGCAGCGAATGCAGTGAAGCAGTAGTCAACTTGAATAATTCAGATGCCACTCACCTTGCTGCTTCATTAGAAGCCACGTCCATCATCTTCTGAGTGTGGACATGACTTCCCTGAACTCCAAAGATTGTCATGTTAACAGCTGGGTCTGCAGTGGAAGATTTGTGGGAGCATCAACCTCAGTGAGAGCTGAGAAACACTGTCTGCAGTCTGCAGCCATCATCAAAAACACTGATGGAAACATTCAAAGCTCTTGTCACGTATAGCATTAATAATATTTCCTTCCTCTTTTGGTTCTAACATTTGTTTTTGTCAGATATGGTATGAGGAATCTTTAATTTTTGTCCATTAGCATGCAGAGTGATTGAAATCACTTGTTGTTCTCCCATCAGCTGTTATAAATTATTACTGGTTAAAATGTGCCTGAACTCAAGTTGTTAAAAGAATTCTAAGTGTTACAGTGAACTCCTAATAATTTGACTATGGATCACCATAGGTAGAATTTACTTTTTCTAAAGTTAATGTTTATGTGTATATATTGTAAACAAGTCCTTATTTATATGAAAGAAGTTATGATTCTTCTGTATATGTGTGTGTCCAAATCATTTTATCAAAGGGTCAGAAGATCTTAAAGAGGTCTATAATACCAAGTGTAATCTAACATGTTTGGTACTATTACTTTACAAGGTGTATTACAAGAAGGACAGGAGTTTGATAATTATTTAAAATATCTAAAACACTGAATGTGTACATATAAAGCAACAAAGTTGTTTACGCCAACTCTTAATCGTAACATTATTCTACTTAAAGAATATTTAGTTGGCGTTGAAATGACTTTTTCTCTCTCAGCACTGAAAATCTAACACTTGATTCTGCTGAGTTTTTCTGCTATCAGCTTCTGTCTCTGCTTTCATAAAATAAAATGATCGATCTTTTTGATCAACAACACAAACAATGGTGGTGACACTTTCTGTCGAAAAACACTGCGGCATGATGGGAACAGCTGCAGTTGTTTACATAAATCAGGGGTGTTGAACTCCAGGTTTTGAGGGCCGGTGTCCTGCAGGTTTTAGATCTCACCCTGGGTCAACACACCTGAATCACATGATTAGTTCATTACCAGGCCTCTGGAGAACCACTTTAACTGGTTTTGAACTGGTTCTAACTGGTTATAGTTGTTGTCAACCAGCCAGTTGTGGCAGATGACTGCCCCTCCCTGAGCCTGGTTCTGCAGAAGGTTTCTCCCACTTTAAAGTAGTGATGGGCAGATGAAGCTTCATGAAGCACTGAAGCTTTTCATCCAATTGGTTCACCCCAGCGCAAAGCTTCTTGAAGCTTCATTTGCTCTAGTAGGACACCTACTGGACGTAAAAATATTAGTTGGCATGAATTTGAAGAGTGTGGC
>NW_005187632.1:0-1887 GCF_000239375.1 Pundamilia nyererei | reverse complement strand
ATTACTCGACACAAGCTTCGAAGCCTCGATACAGAACGTCACATCACTACTTTAAAGGGAGTTTTACGTTTCCATTGTGACAAAGTACATGCTCAATGGGGGTTTAGTTGAGTGTGAGCTCCCTTTTTATTATTTTATTATAATATACAGCACATTGAAGCAACTGCTGTTGTGATTTGGCGCTGTATAAATACAACTGAACTTTGCAACACCTCATAACAAACTCCTGACGTTGTAGTGAAATGATCAAATTTATGAAAATTTTAAAGATTACAACACAGAAGGTAAAAAAGATTTGTCTTAAGTTGTCAGTTTTGTTAACTTTACATTTAGACCAAAAAAATCGTCATACTTTTTTTTAATACAAAAGATCCATCACCAAATGGTCTTGGAATTGTCGGCCAGAATGGCGGTAAACTTAGCAAGCTGCCTCACATGGTAAGTCACAAGCACAATGATGACAACTAAAATGGTATTTATTGTTAACTTTTACAGACAACTTTAAAAAGACTAGTAATAGAAGCTTGTAAAACTGAGTACATTCAGGACAATAAAAATCGCTGTGAAGAGCAGTTAGAGTACTTAGCTTCCACCAAGGAAATAAAAAGGATGCAAGAGTTATGTTTGTGAAAAGTGGTTTGTGGGGACACACAACAGAATATGAATGACAGAGTGAATAACACAAACAGGTCTCCTCCCGGTGGGACATACCCAGAATACCTCATCCACCCCGGGAGGCATCCTTGTCAGATGCCCAAACCATCTCAACTGGTTCCTTTCTATTCGGAAGAGCAGCGGCTCTACTCTGAGCCCCTCCCAGATAGCCGAACTTCTTACGCTATCTCTAAGGGAGAGGCCAGCCACCCTTCACGATCTCGTTCTTTTGGTCACTGTCCACAGCTCGTGACCATACGTGAGGGTAGGGGCGTAGATTGACTGGTAAATTGAGAGCTTCTTTTTAACACTTAGCTCGAGGGACCAGTAGAGCATCACTACCTCTCTTTGAGGCAGTCCAAAAGTCTTTTTCATGGCCTCTTCAAGCTCCTCCCACACACTCCCACGTGCAGTTATGGCCAAACTTATGTTCAAACATGGTGCTCGTCATGGCCAAACTGTGGTTTGCACAGAAGTCCAACAACAACACACAACTTGGTTCAGATCCGCGAGGCCGTTCCTCCCAATCACACCCCTCCAGGTCTCACTGCTGTTGCCCACATGAGCATTGAAGTCGGCCAGTAGGACAACACAGTCCCTAGGCGGAGCACCCTCCAGCACCCCAACGGGAACTCCAACAAGACTGAGTACTTTAAACCTCTACTTGGTGCATAACCACAGACCCATTCCCCAACCTGAAGCCAAGGAAACAAAACCTCTCATCCACTAGGAGAAACCCCAACGTACAGACAGCAAGCCAAGGGGATACTAGGATACCCGCCCCAGCCCACCGCCTCTCACTCCAGTACCTGGACTCTTTCTCAGTCTCGCAACTCCAGACTGAGATAGAGTCCAGCCCCTCTCCAGGATACTGGTTCCAGAGCCCAAATTATGGATTGCGGTGAGCCTGACTATATCTAGCCGGTACCTCGCAACCTCAAAATGCAATAACTTCTCCACCAGAGAGGTGACATTACTTGTCCCAATTGCTAGTATTGTTAGTCCGTCACACAATGCACCCCAGCCCTACAGGGCCTCCTGTGTGTGAACTGAACAAATCCAAAATGCATGCAAAACTGATAAAATACGAAGCCCATTTGCTTTTTTATACATACTGTTAAGGTTCAAATATTGAGGAAGGAGAGTACAAACAACCATGGTCCAGAAGATCCTGGTCAAACAATTGATTTTAATGAATACACGCGTGGGAAGACCACTCTGTACGCAGACAGG
>NW_005187631.1:954565-956081 GCF_000239375.1 Pundamilia nyererei | reverse complement strand
GAATAAATCTGAAATAGCAAATCTTTTTATGTGTTTTTTTCTGTTTCTGTCTCCAGTGGATGTAACTCTGGATCCTGCTACTGCTGCTGGCTGGGTGGTCCTGTCCCCGGATAATAAAAAGGTGAGCTGTAATTATCAGCTGCATGATTCCTGACTGTAACACCTTAACAAGAGCTCGGAGTTAAACAAAGTCTTGTCCTGCTGTAAAAAATGATCCAACAAAGTGTTGATACATGTGCAGCTGTTTGTATAATTAAGTGTAAAGTCATTTGCTTAGTTAGTTATACACACTAGTTCAGTTTAGCCCTGTAATATTATTGGGAAAACACTTATTAAAACACCTATTATTGAGAAATTGCATTTCTTGTCTGTGAAATTAGAGTCTGTGAATTACAGACAACAGCTAATGGATGACAAATATTATGCAGGAACTAAAATGATGGAAACTAGTGGATCAGAAGTCAGGCAGATGCAAAATAATGACAAGTACGGCATCAGTAGTTGTTGTATGAATGTGATCGTGGCAATCCACAGGTGAGCATGAGCTACCAGCAGGGGAGGACCCCGCTACCTGACGACCCCCGCAGGTTCGACTCCTGCGTCGCCGTGCTGGGAAAACAAAGCTTCACATCTGGGAAACGTTACTGGGTGGTTCAGGTAGGATACAAGGATAAAATAAATAACTGCTAAACAGCTTATAGTCGTGATCAGTGTGAATATTATCCAAAGTGGAACACAACAGCTTTATTTAGAGTAAGATTTGGATTGAAATACACCAAAGAAAATTACACATGAACACAACGACACAACCTGTGACTAGGACTGTATAATGTATATGATCTAAACAGGCAGGAAAATAAAACTCTTCACGCCCCCTGGTGGCTACATGATGTTCATTTATGATTTTATATCTGCTGTGTTTACTGTCAGTAAAAATTTATTATCATTTAAAAAGCAACCTAAAGAAATGAAGCTCTGCTCTGTCGTTTAGCATCATTTTGTCCTTCTTTGTGTTTCAAGGTTGGGGATAAAAGAGACTGGGATCTTGGGGTGGCCCGGGAGTCCATCAACAGGAAGGGCGCCATCACAGTTCGCCCTGATAACGGTTACTGGGCGATATGCCGACGCAACGGTGGTAGCCTGTGTGCCTGCGCTGGGCCCGTCGTCACTCTTCACCTTAAAGAAATTCCTCAGAAAGTCGGTATATTCCTGGACTATGAAGAAGGCTCGGTGTCCTTCTACAACACAGAGGCAAAGACTCACATTTATACTTACAGCGGGCTCACTTTCACTGAGCCGCTGTATCCGTACTTTAACCCCTGCATACATGACAACGGGAAGAACACAGCCCAGCTGGTCATCTGCCCGATCGAGGCTGGGATCACTGTAGACCCTTCAGCACGTTGAGCGAGAGACTCGGAGGATCCTTTTTAAAACCTCGAGAGCATCCACATTCATTGTCTGGATAAGTTGTAATCTGTAAATGCAAACAAAAGACCAAGAACAGGAGAAAATA
>NW_005187631.1:952034-953090 GCF_000239375.1 Pundamilia nyererei | reverse complement strand
AGTGGAGGATATTTGTGCCTGTGGAAGTCTGTGGGACTCTCCCCAGCCTCAGGCTCAGGTTGAAGATGGGCTCCATCACCCCACACATTTGGTCTGCGCAGGACCTGACGACCCTTGAGCTGATGCCATCTGGACCCGCTGCCTTCTTGACTCCAATTCTTGACTGCAACTGCATTTCATTGTATTTTTATTTTTTTTACAGTGACAATAAAGAACCTAAAATCTTGAATGGCAAAAGCCAAAATCAAGAGAAAAAGAAAAGACAAACTCAAAGGCACAGAGTAATTCAACAGATAGATGGCTGCATTATGGAAGCAGTTAGAGTCGGAAAAACGACATCCAAATGTAGAAAATCAAGATAACCACATTAGTGAAGGAGAACTCAAAGCAAGACCGATGACCAACTACAAAAGGAAAACAGGAAATGGCCCAAAAGATAATAAGCACAAAGTCATGACACACTGTTCATAGTACAAAAGTAATACTCTGGAAACAAAAAACAAGTAACTCCACAAACAAAATCTTAACTACAGCATTAGCAACAATAAATGTTTCAGATACTAGAATGTAAGCAGGATCAAACTAAGAAAAAATACAATTAAAACAAAAAGAAAAACAGCGACTGTAAAGTTTACATTGTTGGGTTGTCATTTATGCTTAGAAATACATATTCATATATTCTTAGAAATTAATAATCATTTAGAAATATATAGTTGATTGCATATTGAAAGAATGTCTCATCCTAGGGGGTCTGTAACAACTCTGAGTAGCGTGAAGAGGGGAGTGTGTTCACTCCTCTACAGAGTGTTCTGGCATACATCACACACCTCCTAGGGACATGAGAGAGGTCGTATCTTCTCTCATCGATATATGGTATAGCAAACACATGTATATCTGTTTGAGTGTAAGAGCCTAATAATTTTTAAAAATATTTCTTCACTCACGGGCCGTAAGTAGGGGTGACATGGGCCGCGAGATAGAGAGACAGGCATTAGAGCCTCTTATTGTGTGTTTTGTTTGGGTTCCCACCGGCGTGGAATTACCAAAAATAGAGAG
>NW_005187631.1:949170-950210 GCF_000239375.1 Pundamilia nyererei | reverse complement strand
AGCAGCTGGAGCAGTCTCAAATGGAGGTCAGTCCACTACTGCCACCTGTGGCCAAGTGCCAAAGCCTGCCTGCTACTTGTGACACATCTGCACCTGTTTCTATGACCACATTGAGTAGAGTCTGAGTGGATGCACTTACCCTGGTGCATTCAAATCCACCCACAAACATATTGAAAGATGCAATGCCAGCAATGTTAATTGTCAAGACTAAAACCAATCATTAAGCAATGACAACAGGGATCATTTGTTTCTGTTTATTTAGCATGCACAACATTTATAGTCGCCTTCTGTACAGGGAGCGTCCACACACACAGTGTGGTACCACCTTCCGCAGAAACCTTTTTTCGCGATCGCCTCCTGCATGAGGATATCACCAGGTAAACTCGCGACATTTTTAAACATTTGGTTGTTCAACAGCAACAGGACTGACAGAGTGTGGTTGCGGTAACCTCACAAATGTCACAGATGACACATTTGATGTTTATTTGCTGTTTTGTCAGTAGCTGCTCCAGAAAAGCAAGTCTACCACACATCTGTTCGACCAACGCCAAATAATCTGCGATGCCAGTTAATCTGGAACACCGGCGGCCGCCTCGGGTCTCTCCTTCTTCTGCTTCTCTTTCCTTCATCCACCTGCTGGCCTCTGTGGAAGCTCCACCATAGCCACCACCAAACTGACTTATTTTTACACATCTGCCAGCATCTGGCCAATCCACCAGCTTTCATTGTTTATACCGTTACTAAAAGAAAAAGAACCTCATTACCCATAACAACGGAAAATCACCATCGATGGTGGGCCGGACTCAAATGTTACTGAACTTCTCCAGCTATGGTCGTGCCATCAGTTAACCCTTTGCGTGCCAGCTGTGGCACGCGTGCCCAGGGTTGCTGACCCCTGACGTATCATAAAAAAGTTAGTAATTTATTTTATTACTACCTGTAATTTATTGCAGTTTACGTCTATTTGCTTAATTGTTTACTAAATGTTTGAGGTGTGAAATAAACTGCAATGGAGTTTGAAAACAAAATATGGGTGTGTG
>NW_005187631.1:946111-947708 GCF_000239375.1 Pundamilia nyererei | reverse complement strand
TGTGAGCAGCACAACAGGAACAGTTAGCAAGGCTAAAAACATGGGCGTAACAGCCACGTGAGAAAACGTTTACAAGATGATTTATCATTCTGTCATTGTTCCTGACAGCTGTGTTGGGGATCAGGGGAACACGTGTGGAGTTTCACTTTAGGCCTTTCAGAGTACCAGGAAGTACTTTAACACCAAACTGTGATTTTTTTTCTGGTAGTTGTAAGGGAAGTAAGTCAAATAAAACTTCACTAAAAACTGAAAAATTAATGCTAATAGCTCAAACAAATAAAACTGTGCCATCCAACTGGAAGTGAACTTTGACGTCCACATGAGCTAATCCTTGTGTTTGTCAATCTTTTCACTACGTGGCCTAAATTCCCAAAGCCTCATTCTTCCTTCTCATCAAGGATTTGGTAAGCATGTCTGTCATGTTTTGTCTGGTGAGCGTAGGAGGAGCCTAACCAGACAGGCAGGAATAAAGAACCTGTCTCCCACACAGTGCCAGGAAGAGTCTGTTGCTGTAGGAGCTGCTCAGGGCCTCTGCAGTATCATGCAGGGGGTTTGCAGTGTTGTCCATAATAAACCTTTGCTTGGCTAACATCCTCCTCTTTGGAGTCTAGAGGACTGGCCAAGACAGAGCTGGCCCTCTTTACCAGTCTGTTATACCCACATCACTGTTCAGTATATTTATAGATAGCACGTGAAGAGCTGAATAACAACAAATACCAGGAAGTTTTACACTAGCAGTTTCACCTGTCATCTCTTTTGGGCTAACTGTTTTAGAAGATTACTGGAAACCAAAATTGTCATGGTAAAAATGACTTCCTAGTTCAAAGTGCAATGCTGTGACAGCGTGCCAGGTTTACACACGTGCATATTGGCAACGCTCGTGCAGAGAACAAGCAAGAACAATAGAATTAATACTTATTGTACTGGAAGTGTGAAACACGTGAGTTTGGTGTGGCATTCAGCTGAAAGGTTAAACAGGACGCGTCCAGCGGGAACCTGAATGAGTCATGACACAGTATGAGTGTGACCCAGTGAAACAAAACAGAGCAGAGTAGGAACAGTGATATTTCTAACAGAAGCAGGAGCTGTAGCACCTCATTTCTTCTTCTACATAAACTAGGAATAATTGAAGCTTTAACAGGTGCTGGTATCAGGGAGCCAGTCTGTGTGCTGGCTGCTGATGGTGTTTATTGTCTTTATTTGGGTGTGTTTATACCGATATGCCACTAATGCAATTACTGTAAATGACCAGAAAAGCATTGCTGCATATTTTTAGCTGGCTATGTGTCACATAGGATGGATTAGAAAAATCCAGCTCTGACCTGGGAATGATTCATCCCAACAACCATGGGTGTGTTCATCAAGGCCTCTGTGACACAGAGCTTCCTCGAATGAATTACTCTGTTTACAGATTTAAAATGACTACAAACTTAACAATGAAAGATTTTACGATTTGTGGCATCTCGCAGCAACATTGCTTAACACCCTGGATCACGTCTACAGCAACATACACGGTGCATACAGGGCTGCACCACAGCCCCACTTTGGACAGTCTGACTACATCTCTCTGTTCAGGTACCCGGCTTACAGACAGAAA
>NW_005187631.1:890242-919158 GCF_000239375.1 Pundamilia nyererei | reverse complement strand
TATTTATTTATTTATTCCAGTCAAAAGCTATAAGTTAACCACGAGGTTTGCTAATGTCTCTTAATCTTCCTGATGATATCTATAAAGAGGTTTTTAACAAGAGCTAAAGACCCAAGCGAGGGTTCATCTGAACCATCCACTTATGTCTGCTAAGGGAGGACAGATGTATGTAAATGAGGATAAAACTTCCACTGATAAGTCCACAGTTATCTGACAACGACACATTAGTGATGGTTTAGGAACTATAAGATGCACCTATACACGATCACTACGGTGGATAGCACTGCATGAATCCTGCCTACGTTTTTACACTACTCATTCTTTGGTCATTTATTAATATGGTATAACTTATATTATAGCTCAAGGCCTGATTTAAAAGAACTTTATGAATCCAACTTTGTTTGGATCTTTGGTTTAAGATCAGGGACACGTCACATGGTCTTATGAGTTCAGAGGTGCATGTCTGTTTTAGTTGGTAGCACGTAGATCGTAGTACTACAATAGTATATTAACATCAGTATATCCTGTGCATGTAAGACATCGAGTATATATAATTTCTTGTCATTATTATAAAAATTTGGATTATTGTGATGTATTTAAGCTGAAATAAATGTGAACTGAATCCCTGAGAGTCTGCTGTGTTCTTGTAACTTTTTATCCCAACGCAGAGTTTAGACAAATTCTAAAGTTAGAATTAGAAAATGGAGCACAGAAAACAAAAGATAACAAGCAGAAAGTCATGACACACTGTTCATGGTACAAAAGTAATACTCTGGAAACAAAAAACAAGTAACTCCACAAACTAAATCCTAACTACAGCATTAGCAACAATAAAGGTTTCAGATACTAGAATGTAAACAGGATCAAACTAAGAAAAAATACAATTAAAACAAAAAGAAAAATGACTCAACAACCTCTCGTGGGGTAGTCAAACCACTGGTGACAGACAGAGCACAGGAACATACCTCCATAAGCAACAAATCATCAAAGACCGACACAAAAGCTGAAATACTTTCTTAAATCCTACTTCTGCTACTTAAATATATTTGTGTATTTGTATCCCAATAACTACAATAAAAAAGTGTGCTTTATCCTGCTTGAGTAGCACGGCTCAAAGGTCATACATTCAAAATTCATAACTGACTTGTAGCAACAGCAACTGCAGTGGGAGAAAAAAACATATCATTTCCTTTTCACAGAATCTCACACTGCTTAATATTTCTTACACTTAGTGCAACTTACATTTGTGCACAGGTGCTTTTACATTACACTTATATGTTACACTTCACTTACATTTACACATTTTACAGTGTAAAAGTAAACAAAATGTAAAATGCAAGTTACAGTTAAATTTTACAGTTACACTAACATTTTACAGTGTAAATGTAAGTGAAGTGTAAAATATAGCTTATATTTACATTTTACAGTAACACTTGCATTTTGCCTTTTGCTTTTTCGCAAATGTTGTGCTATACCCTGTGTGTTGTATTAAGTGACAATTACACTTCTTTGTCTTGTGCTTAAACATGTTGTACAGAAAGTCACAACCTTCTGCCGTTTTTCTGCCAGTTTATATTTTCGGTAAGTGTGGACCTAAAAAGCATCTGTAGTCTGAACTGTGACTGAATGAAATGAGCAGCAGTTTGTCGTTGAGTGGAGCACACATAGGAGCAGACACTGACCCACAGTAACATTTTTATTGACCACTAGGTGTCGCTGTAGCCCTAAAATTCACATAGAACTTATTGACCGGAAGCGCAGAATGAAGCAGTGATTGTAGCTTTCTGTTGTCTCCACTAAAAGCTGCTGATGACTGAAACATTCGGCAGGTGGCGCGATTTAACAGATAAACCCACGTGAAGGATAAAAGTCCCGGAAACACTGGCTCTGCTCTGCCTGTACATCTCTGAGTGTGTGGGTGAGGTGGGGAACAGACTGAGGCATGAACACTGTCCACTTTGCTGTCACTGCTTCAAGGCGGAAAGCATTTGGAGACAATCGAGCTCCTGTCAAAATAAAAATATTGCTCACTGATCCCAAACAGGATGTTGCACATCTGTGACAGCAAAGGGTTAAAGATTTTTTTATTTTTTTAATTTATTGCAGCTTTGACTAAACCTGATATGTGTTTTGGTTTCGGTTACAGCTGACCATCACCTGACTGCCACACTAACAACAGTCTCCAGTATAACAGACACTGAGGAGTGCACAATTAAGCAGCAGCTGTGATAAATGTGGACAAACGCACTGAAGGGGCTTTTGAAGTAGACAAGGCAGTATCCTCATGAGACCCTGAACTGGGATGCACAGATCGCATCCTGACTGTCTGGCATAAGAGTCCAGACTGGCATCTGTGAAAAGAAAACTGTTGTATAATAATGCTGTGGAGGGACAAAGCACAAATATGCAGTATATAGACAGCTCTCCCTTTTTAGCCATGCTTTGATTTGAATGCCACCGTCTCTGTGATGCTTCAGCACAAAACTTGTTACAGACATTCAAATCTTTCCCAGAGGAACAATGATGCCGGTTTTGCTGATTTCCTCACCTTTTATCAGGTTGTATCACAAGAACCAGTTGCAGGTTTTTTTTTCCAAGATTTTGGCTGCAGCTCAAATATGTTCATAAATTTCTGATTTTTCCACTACGAGAGTGAGAATCGTCATGTCCTCCTCCTTTTTTTCAATTCAATTCAATTCAATTTTATTTATATAGCGCCAAATCACAACATAAATCGCCTCAAGGCGCTTCATAGATACAGAGAAAAAAACCCAACAATCATATGACCCCCTATGAGCAAGCACTTTGGCAACAGTGGGAAGGAAAAACTCCCTTTTAACAGGAAGAAACCTGCAGCAGAACCAGGCTCAGGGAGGGGCGGCCATCTGCTGCGACCGGTTTCCAGGCGCCTGATTGACACAGGCCAGCACATCATCCCAGGCTGCTCTGTTCGTGCAGATGATTACTCCTTATTTTGTGTTTCAGCTCATGTGTTGGACTGGATGGATTCTGGGCGATCTGTAAACTATTTGCTGACTGAATTTTCTCGGCAGGTCGAAACAAACCTCAGGTCACCAAGAAATAAACTAGTGCTCCCTGTGGCCTCTCCAGCCCTGCCTGGGACAGAAATCTACTCCCCACCAGTGCCACTCAGATCTCCATAACAACACTTTACACTAAATTTACAGTTTACAGTGATATTTAAAGCAACGGCATATACACCACTTATATAAATATTTCCCAGGTCTATTAAATCTCTTACATCCCAGCACAGTAGTCTTACACTAGCAGACATATTTATCTATAGAAGAGGTACACGTAGATTTATCCTTGTTGACAAGTTTTAAAAAATTAAAATGATTTTTAAAAAAAAGACAGAGGACACTTAATGGAAAGCTCTCTATCTTCCCAAATAAACAGCAGGAAGTAAGCTTGAAAAAGATTATTTTTCAGTGCATGAGCTGAAACTTAGCTTCCTGGATGTGAGGTAAACATCTTCACAGGCTTAAAAAAAAGTCCAGTTGCCTTTTTGTTCAAGTTGTTCAACAGGAAAGAAGAAAAACATTTAGAGCATTCACATTCATCCATCCTGTCAATGACCCGTACTACCACATCCCACTTCTCGGGTGAACACAGACACTCTCACAGTGAACTCATTGTCCTGATCATGGAACCAGTTTTAGACTTTGTGGAGTCTCCAGTTTGAACTAAAAGTTAATGTCAGGCCACCACACAGCTGTTATGCCTAGTTGATGCTTGACAACCTAATAAAATCTGGACTTTTTACATTTGGTTGTGAACAACTGTGTTTTAACTCATACCTGTGTAATTTACAAACCTCAGTTTGTTGTTTAAACCAACTGAATCAGCCTGTGTGTAAACCCAAAACTTCCAAAACTCCTCTGACCCCCTCATACTACCTTTAGTTGCTGTTTTTAGAGAGGAGGAGTTTCAGTCGTCTTGTTTGCATAATCAAAGGAGGTGATAGCAGTCTCCCGAGTCTGCTAATAGGTGAAGGAGTCCACCAATATTACCAATATCTAGGGGAGAGAAAACTGATAAAAGCCACTTCAAATTGACTGATAACAAACTGACTGATATTCAAACCCTCGTTCACTGACATTAAGCTGATAAAAATGCCTGGGTTATGGATTTGTACTGCTGATGTTAAATGTTGAGCCAGTTCTGTCACTAATGATGAAGTTTCAGTCGGCGATCTTGTGTTTTCACCTTTCTGATCTTGGATGTGAACATTAACTGCAGCTCTTCACGTCTGTCAGCAGGAGTTTAGGACTCTCGGTGCTGCCACATGACTGCATCAGTGAGCAGGTGCACATGTGTTTCTAATAAAGTGGTCTGTAAGTGTACAAAGCTTATTATTGGTTAATGAAACATGATGTGTGTTAATGGTTAAACTACCAGACTTTCAGACTGAAGGCCAGAGTCTGTATCCTGTGTAAAAATGCAAAATATTGATATTTTTTTCTTAGTTAATACAAGATAAAGATTGTTGCTTGGATTAAATATAATCTTGTTCACAACATTAACCACATGTTACATGCTGAGAACATTTAGCTAAGGTCTTGTGTTTGTTTCAGATAATAAATCTGTATTAAGACTCAAGGCTCACACCGAAGGCCCTCAATCAGGGGTTCTCTCAGGTCACCTTGACCATGTCTATATGCCTACATGCCTAAATGCCCTCAGTTACTCCCATCTGGTTGGCCAATTAGATCCTTGTGTTAGCAGTAGAGCAGGTGTGTAAGTATAAGAGGTCTGAGAGGCAAAACCTGCTCTCTCTTTACAAGCTTGTTTCTCTTATTCAGGTGAGCTAACAACAAATGACACACCTGATCTACACAATATAAAAGCTGGATCTAAATTAAGAAAAGGCCCAGAGTTCAACCTGGTGATAATGTCTGCTTCATGTTGTGAGGTAGGGATGTTTCCTGGTCTATAACCACGACCAGGTATCACCTGATCCAGCTGGTATGTGGAGGTTTTGGCAGCGTGGGGAACATTAAACATTCTTCAGATGTGAGTCAGGTTAGCACAACGCTGTGGGCTGTTTTATGTACGTGCCTTTTGATGAGATCTTGTGGTTTGTTGACTGAAACAGTAACAAGGAAAAAGTACATGTAGCGCAATGTTGGAGTACTTCACTTTGCGCTTACTTGTGTTCAGAGTTTTCTTCATCAGCTGAACTACTGCTACTTCACACTGAACCAACATGAGGCTGCACCGGTGGTTTGTGTCAACAAGTATTGAATGGACTCCTGAAAATTGGGAGCAGCCTTTCCTCTCCGGACACCGTGCAGCCTGCTGTGGTCATACAACATTTCCAAAACGTAGTAATGTGCAGAGCTTGGTCAGAGCACCTTAGCATCACATTTTAACAAACGAGCTTCCTGTTCTGTTCAGTGGCAGTTTAGTAATTCAAAAAATGCTCCTTGTCCAACTTCCTTCCTGTTACTAAGATGTTTAAGGATCCAAACACACTGGTGTTGCTGTTCCTAAATAAGATATGTGAACAGGGGTAACAGTGGCATCACTTATATAAGATTATATTATATAAGAACATTATTATGTGTAATACTGAGCTCTGTGCACTTCATCAAGATGCAAACAGTGAAACGTTGCTTATGTAATAATACAACAAAGACACATTAATAATTAATCTGACCGTTTATTCATAACATACCTTTAAACACTCCGCTTTACACACAAGACGTTCAGCTGGACTCATTGTGTGGACGTGACTCATTTATTTGAGCACAGCTGTGTACATGTGTAAGTGACTTGAATGATTGATAAATGAATGCAAATAAACACATACTGCGTCTTTCCTACGGCTGGCCTGAATTTTAGGTTTTGATTTTGAAGGATTTTGTTTTTCTGGTTGATCTTAGATTTTGTCCTCTGAGCTGACGATGGAGCGAGTGTTAACCAGAACAAGAGAAAAGATTTAGTGCTAAAGTGACAAAAGGACACAGAGAGTTCTACAAGATTTTGATATTAATTCGAACTCGATGTTATTCAGCGTAAGAAATCTCATCATTTTGCACAGATAGCTTTGGTGTGTACCAGAGTAGCTAGAAGTTTTTAATTTCATGTGAATTGAAACTAAACTAAGAACAGAGAGAACACACCTCTGAAAAAACCAATATTGGGAAATATTTCCTTTTTTTCCTAAGCGCTGATAAAACTTTGTGCAGGACACTTGATAAATGGCACTTGCAACATCATGAAGTTACTGTGCACACTAAATAATAATTACTAATATTAATGATTAACTTCAGATTAATGCACAACACGCATCATTAATCTGCAACTGAGTCTGCTGGAACTGACAGACACATCGTATGATGGCACACAGAGAAGGACCAACGTTCCCTCCAATGTGTGACTGAGTCGGGGTGTTCTGTTTATTCTTCTCTCAAAGATAAGATGGAGCTCTACAAAACCGGTTTGGCTCTCTGAAAATCTTTCTGCAGCTTGGAGCTGATAAGCTGAAGTTGCCACTTGCGACCTGACAAAGCAACAAATCTGTGATGTGCATGCTCATAGACGGCTCCTCCTCCTCTGCATCGATTTTCAAGATCCGAGGTTAAACGAGCTGCGGGTGCGAAGGCGAACTTGTGTCATGTGACAAAAATGCAAGTTAGTTAAAACTAAAAAGCATTTAAGTTTGTTAACTTTCTATGAATTACACAGAAAAGAAGAGAAAACTATTCTGAACAATATTATTAAATTGTATTTACTGAGATTTTACTGTAAGTAGTTACTGTGACAGTACTTTTTGTTTTATTCTATATCATTATGTTTAATCAATATAAACATGTGATAGTCCCTGCTTTAACCTCTGTTTGCTCAATCACTGCGCCTTATTTCTTGCTATGGATGACCTACAGTGGAGTCAGCAGCTGAAGCTGAAGAACCAGAAACACCAGACTGACTGCAAAACCTGCGAGAATGAACTCAGGGAGGAGCTCGTGTAAATAATCTCAGCACAAACAAAGAGCACCTGTGAGGAGTATTTAAGTCTCTGTAGGCTGAATGTGAACTACACAGTACGAGCTGCATCTGTGAGGATCGGGGCTGCCAGCATGTCCACCCAGGTACAATGTTATTATTATTACACTGCAGAAACTGGAAGATGAAACTGTAAACTGTGAGAGGAAACAATGTATACCAAGTTGAGGCTTTTCTTTAAATGTATCAGATTACTTTTACTCAAAAATGTAGTTACTGAGTTATAGTAAATGGCATGAATGGTTAGAAACATGTTTTAAAACAACACAACAAAAATGAGCTACTTAATCAGTCGCATTTAGGTTTTTAAGGTCAGTTTTCTACAGGAATCTACAACAATCTGTCTGAGTTTCAGTATTTTATACTCATTGGTAAATATAGAAAATACTTGTGCTGGATGGGTGATCCCTCTGTGGTGTCTTGGAACAATGAGCAGTAAGAAGTCGGACAATCAGCACAGGGATCTTAAAGCGACTGAACCTGTCCTGAAAAAGAGCCGATTTGCAAAGTATGATTCAAAGCGACATATTGCGCTAAAAGTGGAAACAAACTAGTCTGTTAAGTGTAAGTGGTGCCTCTGTAACATGGCACACTTTTATTGCAGTATTCACACTGAGTATTTGCAAAAGTGCACTTTGTCTTGATTTTTTGTTGGTGCAACATGCTGGAATATTTGTTGGAAACAAATAGTCAGATTTAGGTCCCCTCTAGACGTCTTCAATGATGATCTTAAAATCCATTCTGCAGCTTTTTTGGCTGGTAGAAGCAGAACCAGACGTTACATGATCACAGCTCAGTTAACACCATTAAATGAGGTTCATCTGTAGTTTGCAGTCTGTGTTGGGACTTTTTATTGCTCTGTAACTGCGAGCTTTCATTGCTTTTTGACTCAAAAACAAAAATGGATGTTTTAAATTTAATGAAAGGATGAATAAAGCAGCAGTTTCAGACTTCAAGTTTTCTATTTAAAGCAGACAAAAACAATCCAGAGTCTATTATCTTGAGGAGACATGTGATGTCACATATTTGACATGTGATTCAAAACAAATCAACCACAACACAAAAAATGAAAAAGGCTGCCAGGATCTGTCAAGATGTTAAATATACTTTTGAACTATGCCTCCAGCTACCATCTGCAAACAGGGCAGACAGGACTGACTCTTTTTGTGGTATTTTCTAGTGACAAACATGGCCTCGGTACCATTGGAGAATGAGTTCCGGTGCTGCATCTGCCTGGACACCTACACGGATCCCGTCTCAATCCCGTGTGGACACAACTTCTGCCTGGATTGCATCGAAGGCTACTGGGACACGAAGGACAAGTCGGAGTGTCCGCTGTGCAAAGAGACGTTCAAAGAGCGACCGGAGCTGAGGATCAACCGAGCTTTTTCCGACATGATTGAATTCTTCAAAAGGTCTGTTTTACTTCCATACTCTTTGTGTCCCAATCCCAGTATCTTTATTGCCAATGTACAAGTGCAACAGAAGTGAGGGCGGTAATGTACGGTGTTAAAAATAAATAAATAGTAATAATAATATACAAAATGGGAGACATACAGTAAATGTGTGTACACCAGTCCCTGCATTCACGATGCTGAATTAGAATTAATTTCTTAAAACTGCTTTAATTGTGTGTGGTTTCATGGCTGTGGAGTAGGAAGCAGATCCAGGATCAACTGACCAATCACGTTGTCTGCCCATTTAGTTAGCATTAGCCAAGAAGTTAGCTCTATTAAAAACTTTCACAAGGAAACCGACATATCTTAATTTGGCTAATATCCAACCTAACTTGATTATAGAGCCTTACTCTACCTTAAATGCCACATATATTGACCATTACCTGCAATGTCACATGCAGTGCATGTTTACACCATGTCCAGCTGGCTATGCATTGTGTTTCTGGCACACCAGAGTGTCCCTTAATTTGAATTTATTGTCTTGTTCCGTTTTGTGTTCTCTTCCAGATGGCAGATATATTTGAATATATTCAATGATATTTAACATTATGTTCAAAAGGTCTTTGTCACCCACACTGATGCATGGGGAGGACGTCCAGCCCCCGGCATACCAGCTATCAGACCGTGAAGACGTGCCCTGTGACGTCTGCCACGGGAACAAGGCGCCGTCGGTGAAGTCGTGTCTGGTGTGTCAGGCGTCTTACTGTGAGATTCACCTCGTGCCTCACCAGAGAGATCCAGCGCTGCAGAGACACCGCCTCACAGATCCAGCAATCTTCAACACCAGCCACCTGTGCAGAAAGCACAACAAGCCCCTGACGATGTTCTGCAAGCAGGATCACACACCCGTGTGCTCGAAATGCACAGAGGGCGACCACAAGCACCACAAGATTGTCCCCATGGAGAAGGAGAGCAGGAGGGTGAAGGTGAAGGAAAAGCTTCTTCCTTTGCCCTGCGTTTTTTGGGAGGGAGGGGGGGTTTCCTGAGCTCACAGATTTTTGTGCGTTCTTCTTCTCGCTGTCTCATTTTTACATTGTTTGATCTTCTCCAGATGAATCTGAGGGAGACAAAGTCCGACATCCAACAGATGATCCAGGACAGGCTGAAAAAAATGGAAGACATCAAAAGTCCAGTGGATCTAAGCAAAGTAGGTCGTTGATTGGTTCAAAAAGTCAGGCTTGCAACCAAGTAGTTCATTTATCAGTTTATTTATTTATCTAGTTGATCATTTTAATCAATAGAGGGCCACAGAGAGAGAGATCCAGAGCAGTTCTCAGATCTGCAGCATGCTGATAACCGCCATCGAGAGGCAGCAGGCTGAGCTCGCCAAGGATCTCGAGGAGAGGCAGCTGGAAGCCGAGAGGAAAGCTGAGGAGCTGCTCGAAGAGCTGGAGAAGGAAATCCACGAACTGCAGACGAGGAGCAGCGAGCTGCAGCACCTGGAGCTCACGCGGAGCTCGCTCCACCTCCTACAGGTCAGATTTATCTGCTGCATTTTACCGTCTCTCTGCTGCATCCGCATCTTAAAGCTGGTGCTCACAAAAAGCTCCCTTCTGCTTTTAGAGTTTCCCGTCTCTGAGCAGGCTCCCAGCCACCAGAGATTGGTCAGAGGTGGCAGTGCACTCTGATAACTCCCTGGGGATGGTCAGGAGAGCCGTTTCTATGCTGGGGGACATGTGCCAGGAAGTTGCAAACAAACTCTCAGCAGAGGGTGAGTAACCCTACAGCAACATGAACAACAAATCATTGTAAAAATAAATATATTATCTAATTCTTTAACTTCTTTGTCATGCAGAAGTGGACAAGATGAGTGCATATGCAGGTATGATCACAAATATACAGTATAGTTAGACATTTTTTCCTATAAATTTTTTTGAGCTTCATCAGTACCTGACCTGCTGTTTTCTTCTTGTATCTGCAGTCAATGTGACCCTGGATCCCGAGACAGCTTCAGGCTGGCTGGTCCTGTCCCCAGATAAAAAGAAGGTATCAGCCTATAATCACTGACTCTATCACGATAACAGTAAACACACTTAGATGGACATGCTGATTTTGTAAGCTTTTTATGCTCAAGTGGAGAAGGAGATTCAGAATGAAAGTTTCTTTGGCAGCGATGATGAGCCCATTGTTGATCCTCAGGTGAGCCTCGCCAGCCAGAAGAAGAAGACTCTGCTCCCAGACAGTCCCCAACGGTTTGACTCCTGCGTCTGCATTTTGGGGAAACAAAGCTTCACATCTGGAAGACGCTACTGGGTAGTTCAGGTGGGATCAGGATCTGGAAGTCATGTCCTTAAGAAATAGAAAAAAAATCCAACAAATACCAGAGATGCTTCTAGCCCTTCAGTTGATGTTTTTGCATTATATACTGTATTTACATGTATGATTGCACAATTTAATAAATCTCTTCACCAATGTCCCATTTTCTTAGCAAAATATAAAGAAAGTAATGTAGTTTTCAACACAACTGGGGGGGAAAGCTATTATTCATAGTGGTTATTATTTTCTCTTCCTCTTGCTTTTTCCATCTAATTCTTTGTACACCGTGTTTCAGGTTGGGGATAAAACAGACTGGGATCTCGGTGTGGCCCAGGAGTCCATCAACAGGAAAGGTGCCATCACAGTTCGTCCTGAAAACGGTTACTGGGCCATCTGCCGGCGAAAAGGTGGCAGTCTGAGCGCCTGCGCCGGGCCCTCGGTCACCCTCAAGCTTCACGAAATCCCCAAGAAAGTCAGCATATTCCTGGACTATGAGGAAAGGTCGGTGTCCTTCTATGACGCAGAGGCAAAGACTCACATTTATACTTACGGCGGATGCAGCTTCAGTGAGCCTCTCTACCCGTATTTCAACCCCTGTGTTCAAAACAACGGGAGAAACATGGCCCCGCTGGTTATCTGTCCTCTCGAGGGAGGTGTCAGGGAAGAACAGGACACAGGCATCGATTTAACCGTATGATGTGACGCTAAATAATGTTTTAGATCTCATTCCTGTGCTTCCCCTAGATGATTAAAATGGTTGTTCCTACAGAAACCACATGTCACATGTCTGAGTTAGCAGGCAGTCCAGCTGCAAGAGGCACTAACACTCGTCTCACGCATGCGTCTTTGTTCCACAGGTGATGTGAACAGTGTGCACAATGTTATTAAGCAACCCTGCCACTGGCTAACATGGCAAGTTACTTCTGTTTGAGTGTGCAAACCCTAGCATAACCTGTACAGCCTGTAAGATGGGAGTAAGTTTTGCTCTCTCTGTCATGAAGTGTGTGCAAAGTGTTTTTAACTTTTATTATTCAAATCTTCACAAAATACTACTAGACTAGTATTTACTGTACTTGAGATGCAAAAGTTGAAACTGAAAATAAATTCTAGTTTTTTGGGGAAAAAAAAGAAAAACAAACAAAACTCAAATATGCGTTTTTGGGTCCTGTTATTTTGAAGGAAGCTGATTTGTTGTATATTTTAATGTGAGGTCTAAATAAGCTGCACCTCACCATTATATTCATTATGTATTATGACACACACATCAGGCTTCACATAGAGGAGAAATCCAGCTTTAATGTTTGAACATTAAGGCCTTGAATTAGTATTTATTTTTTGTATTTTTCAGACGTTGTTGTTCAGATGTTCTGTCATCAGACAGGTTTGTCAGAATATACGTTTTAATTTTTGGTTTCTTCTAAGGCATACTGAGCAAACAAAAAAATGTGCACAGGTCATATAACAGTTAGTTAAAAGTTTATTTAGACCCTGTTAACAGAAAAAGGATTAAACAGATGTGGTGTGTGTTCAGTAAAAAAAATTACATCAAACAGTAACCGAGTATTATAAATATTTAAGCGATTCTGAGTCTGACATCAGAGCACAGTTCTGCTGGATGTGAGCAGACGTAAGTACTCGGCATCTTTACGGTTTTGTTCCTCCCTCCTATAATTGTTGCTCTGCTCATTTTACTAGGCCTGGGCCCTGTTCTGAATCACAGTGAGCAGATCCAGATAATGGAAAATACCCCGAGTATGCTGAACCTAACATTGACAATCAGGATAAGCGGACACACAAAGCTGGTTATCAACATGATAAGTTAACTCAGTGTTTCCACTGGGCAGGTGTCAGTATGTGACCAATCACAAATGGTGGTGTAGAGGTTAAACACACAATGTGGACTGAAAG
Organism: Pundamilia nyererei; assembly: GCF_000239375.1. Taxonomy (NCBI): domain Eukaryota; kingdom Metazoa; phylum Chordata; class Actinopteri; order Cichliformes; family Cichlidae; genus Pundamilia; species Pundamilia nyererei. The sequence continues at coordinate 906,505 of NW_005187631.1, read as the reverse complement.
ACAAAGCTGCAGCGTGGGTGTGTGTGCGAGGAAAAGCTCTGCGCAGTAGTTTAGTATTAAAAACAGAATGAATGTGTGAGCGCTTTAAACACTTTGGTGAGAAAGACTGGAAGAGCGCCACTATGCTACATTTTAGCTTTTTGAAAGGCAGGAAAAAAAGGGAAAAATACAAACTGTGTAAATTAACGTATCTCTCTAACAGAGCTCTCTCATTTGGACAAAGCACAGTCTGATGGATTACAGTAAAGTACGTAATTAAATTAATGTCGAGCAAGTTTTACTTTTTATTCTCAGCTGCAGGCTTGAGTGTCTTTAATGATCTGAGAGTAAAGAATAAATGTAACTCTCTGAGTGAATTAGATCCACAACTACATAAAAATACTGCAAGTACCTGCTCTGTTTTAGGATATTTATGGAACAATAAAGGAAATAAAACCAGTAAAGTTGGGAATAAAGATGTGTCTATGAATGTTTATTACTGATGCTCATCGGGAAGACATCAACACTTTAGATGCTGTTAAAAATTTACACCCACTCAGAAGTCTGAGGAATCTTCAGGGATGGTGATTTTCTGGAGCACTGGTCCATCAGTAGGCGGTGATTTCATACCTCTTGATCTCTAATCCGAAACATACCCTGTTCACAGCATAAGTTACCATGGCGATATACCTGTCTAAATTGATGAATGTTTAAAAGGGGAAAAAAGCTATTTGTACCCGCTATCACCCATTAATAGTCATTTACTAATTAAAAAACAAAACATTTTTTAATTATAGCAGGGATACGTGTGAGTTCGTGATGAATCCTTTAAGTCCCAGCGCATTTTCTGTAATATCTGAGGTTAGATGAGAAGGAGGGAGAAAAAGGTAGAGTGGGGGTGGGTTTGAGGAACAGTGAAAACAGAAGGATGGCAACGCTCGTGATGTGATTAAACGTCTGCTCGAACGCAGGGGTCCCCTGGAACAGAGATGTAGTGAGAGAGAGAGAATGAGAGAGAGAGGGGGAGAGGAGGAGAGATAAAGCTGAAGGTGAGTGTGAAACGGAGCTCTAACTTTACTGAGCCAAGCTGGCTTCTGTATGTTGCTGCAGGAGCAACGCTGACGACGTGAAAGGTGGGTGATGGAGCATCTGCAGATTCTTTCTTTGAGGGTCACTCTCGTTAGAGCGATTGTACTTTTTATCATTGCACTTATTGTCCATGCTTTTGAGGATTTTTCGGGGCAACATCTCTAATGTCACACAGGGAAATGCTAAAAGGTTCTTTTATAATTTATCAAAGTACTGTCTGAATTCTTGTGTTTGCTTCTTAAAACAGTGGCTTTTTTGATAGTAAGCGTGTTTGTGTAAAGGAATGCAAGTGCAAAGAGAGAGAGAGAGGGATTAAATTGGAAAGGTGCACGAGGTGAATGAGTGGGAGTGTTTACCCACAGATGGCCTCTCGGCGGTGGGATTGTGATAGTCCGCTGTACCCCCTCCTGAGTCCAGCTGGCGTCGCTCACGCGGGCCTCTTCCTGGCCAAAGCATTACCTCATCACTTCTATTTATTTTCTGCTTCAATACAAAGCGGTTTTCTATTAATATTCTCACCGTTTAAGCGGCGATGTGGCAGAGCACCGGGATGGGCTTTTTATTACATTTACAGCAGTGCGGGTTTGATAGATTTTAACTGTGCTGAGGCACACAACTTTTCTCCAGCAGCACCGTGCTGTGTTTTCAGCCTGTTTTCACTCGTCATGTTCTGTTATTAAAAAGCAGAACAAGAACGAGCATAGTGGTTTTGTATACTTAATATTTTGATGCATGAACTTGTTTTAAAGGGCTAAACATATGTAAAAATGGTGGATTCTCCAACAGTATGGGTTGTTGAAGCAAACTAGGGGCAGGAGTCACCAAGGTTCAGGTTTTTTAACAGCTGTTGCCATTGTTCACCAGTAAGTTTATTTGCAAACTAAAGATGATCAGGTCGTCCAGTCATATTGAGATTCGTGCAATGTTTTCATGTGAATAACTGTGTCACTGACTCGCAGGCCTGAAGCTTCAATCCAGTCTGGACTTCTGACTCAGCACACTTGGCTGATGGCCACTCCTGCCCTGGTGTGAGGGACCGGACGCCACCACTTATTCCGCGCATTTATGGACTTCCTGTCAGTCGTAGTAAGCCAGCTGAGGAGTCCCTGAATCGTTTAATCTCCAAAGAGATGAGACAAAGCCCTGGCTGATGTTTTCTTTCCAGGTGAAATTATGACCCTGCTGGTAAAGTGAGGTGCGCGCCAAGAAGAGTCTCGCTAAAGAGCTGTGGTGACCATTCTGCAGTAGAAACGCGAAGAAAAAAAAGATGTCTTGTCTGTCATTTACCCCTGCACTCTACCTTGATGCCCACTCCGTCTTTGTCGTTGGACTGCTGCTGCTCGTCCACCGGGGGCCCTCCGAGGTCAGCTGCCAGAATGACACGGAGCCGATCGTGTTGGAGGGAAAGTGTCTGGTGGTGTGCGACTCCACCCCGTCGGCGGAGCCGTCAGGTAATGCCCTGGGCATGTCAGTGAGGTCAGGAACTGGGCGGGTGGCATTTTCGGCCATTCGTAACACCAACCACGAACCCTCAGAGATGAGCAACCGAACCATGACCATCTACTTTGACCAGGTGGGTTTTAAGGCTTGTTTTTGGAAAAGTGTGGTGCAAGTTAAGGTTTTGGTTGAATTTCATGAGTTCAACCAAAAATGACGCTTCACCTTCTGCTGCACTCTAAAAACGGTCAACAGAAACTTGTGTTTCAAAGGACATAGACCTCTTTTGTATTGAATCTGGAGAGGATCCAAATCCAGGACACTGCAGGCAGAAAGCTAGTATTTTATTTTTAAAAAAATATCCAAAATGTCAAACAGAAGTCCAGTCAACACAGAGCAACATGCGGGGAAGCATAGACACTGTGACAAAGACTGAGAGCTGATTAGGGAATGGCCAACAGGACAAGGAAGGACAGTAAACAAAACTAACACAGGAGAGGAAAGAAAACAAACTTTCAAAGTAAGACAGGAAAGAACCAAAAAGGAATGATACAGAAATTAATGCAAATATTAAATGAGCATCACACAAGGAAACAGCGCAAAGGAAACATGCATTTGTTTGGACACAGAAAGATGGAAACCACTGACGACACATTTGTATACCAGACCAGATTATCTTTGTTTCAAAATTTCCAACTTAAAACTGAGGAAGCTTTTAAATAAGTAAAAGATAAAGTATTTCTAAACCCCCTAAATTAATACATTTAAATAAATAAATAAATAAATAAATGTATGTGTAGGTCATTCAGCCTCTGAGCTTATGTCCCTTTGTGCACAGGTGAATTTTCATAGTGGAATAAAAAAGTAAAAATATAAATAAACTGCAAACCTGGGACAATAGGTCCCAACTAAAAACTAAAAACCTCTGTGTAGAATCTACGTCAGCTCCCTTATTTGCAAGGAGCCACCACAGCAGATAGCTCTGCATGTTTGATTTGGCAGATTTTTACACCAGATGCACTTCCTGATGTAACCACAAAGAGATTTGTGTCTCCACCCAGGATCAAACTGAGATTTCTGGCTTGTTAGATGTAGACCTCCTTCTGGGTTGGCTGTAGCTCAGGTGGCAGAGCAGGTCAGCCACTAATCAGAAGGTCGGTGGTTTGATCCCAGGCTGCCTCCTGGCTGCATGCCAAATATCCTTGGGCAAGATACTAACCCCATGTTTGCCTACTGGTGGTGGTCAGAGGGCCCGGTGGAGCCAGTGTCCGGCAGCCTCGCCTCTGTCAGTGCGCCCCAGGGCAGCTGTGGCTACAGTGTGTAGCCGCTGCGTGTGAATGGGTGAATGACTGAATGTAGCGTGAAGTGCTTTGAGGTCCTTAGGGACTAGAAAGGCGCTATAGAAATGCAGGCCATTCTTCTTTTGGCTGCTCCGTTTAGGGATCACTACAGTTGATCATCTGTCTCTTCCTCTGTCTCCATCTCACTCCATCCTTACCATCCTCCTCTGTCACACCAACCCTCTGCGTGTCCTCCTTCACTACACCCACGAACCTCCTCTGTGGGCTTCCCTTTCCCCATATTCATTCCCTTTGTCCCCTATCCCTCCTCTGCACAAGTCCAAACCATCTCAACCTTGTCGTTTTAATTTTGTCTCCAGCTTGTTAGGTAAACCACTACACTAAAGACCTCTATCCATATACATAGAAATAGCAGGTCAGCAGGCAAATTTTGCAAGTTACATTTTGCATGACTTTCAGGACTCTCAAATAAGACTACAAGAAACAGTCGATAAAAGAGGAGCATTGATGTCTGTGAGAAAATCTCATGCATAGACAGTTTACTGAGAAACCAATGTGGTGAACTGACCAACCAGCCAGTTTTATAATAACCAGAACAGACTGCCATCGCCATTTATAGATACAGCCTCTTCTGCTGTTACTAAACTTGATTTATTGCCATCAAAGTCCCCAGTTACTGATCACACTGTACAAACAGAAAAAAGGCCTTCACAGAAAAGCATTATTACGACGGAGTGACTCACTGCCAGTTCTCTCCCTCCTTTTCTTGTTCTCCTGCGAGGACGAGCAGACCAACTTTCTTGTAAAAGAGAAACATTAGAAAAATTTAGGTCAGAAAAATAAGAATAATAAACCACAGTGGAGGCTCAGTGAAAGATTATGGATTACACATTTGTGGCTAGTTGGTTGGTTGAATTTGTGAAACTCTTTGCTTCTCTCTTTTCCTTCTTAGATCATAGTGAACGTTGGCAGCCATTTCGATCCAGCAACAAGCATCTTTGTGGCACCCAGAAAAGGAGTCTACAGTTTCAGCTTTCATGTTGTCAAAGTTTACAACCGGCAGACGATACAAGTAAGAACAAAAATGTAAAAGCGTCACGTAACACTGAACGGATCTGTTTGTTTCTCAAAGAAAAGTTAGACTTATTGCTGTTCTAAGGTTTGTGAATTAACAACAGACAGAGAGGTGCTAAAGTCTGGTTCTTCTGTGATGTCCACACAGTACTAGATGAGCTGGGACCTGAGAAGTACTGACAGGAGTCCCAGGAAGGGGCGAATCTGAGAGTCTGTTTAAAAACAGCTGTAATTCATCAACCATTAGTGTGAGGTTTTTGTCCCACCCCTTGAATTAAAGCTGGAAGTCTGCTCTTCAATTTAAAATTGATTCTACTGATGTATAGACACAATCATCAAAACTGCATCAGCGTCCAAACATACCTGATTCTGTTTTACATGCACTCATTCACATGGCCACTAAAGGTTGTATTCCTTTAACCTCCTAAGACCTGAACTCTTCCACTGCATGCATTTTTAATTTCTCTTTGATATTTGGGCTGATTGGGACCCGATGAATGGAAAAACAAAGAATTACCAGATTTTTCTTTTTACCTGATTTTTGTTTCTAAGAAAAATGAGGGTCCCCTTTTGGGGTTTTTTTTTTAGATTTTGATAGAACAGTAGCAGTATAATGTCCTCTTAAGTGGATATCAGGCCCTTGTAGAGCAAAATTGAGTATTTTGATCTAAATAACCCAAAATGTGATGTCCACATATCTGGATGCCAGGTCCTAGGAGGTTAAAATACAACTATAACTAAAAATAATATCTTTCACCACAAACAGCCTCAGTCCCCTGACTTAATATCTGTGAATGAATTTACAGTCATCTCAGTGTTATTTCAGTGGAGCTGGTTGTTTCCCTGTGTAGCTTTACTTCTAATCGTCCATTTATGGACGCTATTCTCACTTTCGCGATTGCGCTATACGACAAAAATGAAGTCGCAGTTGTACACATCACATTGAACTTTGTGCCTCTGCCTCCAGAGTTGAGGACATGAGTGCAGTTTTACTTCTTACTGCTCTTTTAATGATATCAGTGCAGAGAGAATAATTCACAGATTATACAGAGGAAGAGTTTCTGAATGTGATTTCATTCAGTTTTTACTTCTTCTACTCCTGTACCAGCACTGATGTGGAGGTTTTAGGATACAGTACATACTGTAACCAAACACTGTCTTCTAACCAAACTTTCCGTACAAATCTTACATCCTGCTTTCTCAGGTGAGTTTGGTTCTCAACGGCTGGCCTGTGATCTCAGCCTTCGCGGGCGACCAGGATGTGACCAGGGAAGCTGCCACCAATGCGGGTCTGGTGATTATGGAGAGGGGGGACAAGGCTTACCTCAAACTGGAGCGGGGGAACCTAATGGGAGGGTGGAAGTACTCCACCTTCTCTGGGTTTCTGGTGTTCCCGTTGTAGGGTTGACTGAGGTAGGATTATGAGAGCTGGTGTTCTGACCATAGTCACAGGTGTGGAGGGGAGGGCGGGTGTTACATAAAGAGTTCTTTGTTACTTTCACAGCCATCAACACGAAGGAAGAGGAATTAACTGATACATTGAACTGCACTGACGCATCTTGATGTGTATCGATGAATTGGTGAATTCACCTTGCACCAAATAATCTTGGATGTATTTTCCATTTCCATTGCATTTTTATGGCTTATTGTGTGTTTTTCTGTCATTAGTCTGTGGTTGCTTGCAGTTTTCCTTTTAATGCATGAAATAAGAAATGGCCAATAAAGAAAATAATTGTGTCTACTGACTGCATCAATCTATTAGCACTAACAAATTAATACTTTCAGTGCTGGCTAGCCAGTTAAAATGCTTTATCTCAGAAAGGTACGAAGGAGAATATGATCCAAGATACTTCACTTTCATTAAAATGTTCAGTGTAGCACTTCATTGTTGTCTTAAGTATACAGACTGCTATAATAAAGAGGATTGACAAATTTGGGCAAAGTTAGAAGTTAGCAGTATGCAAGCTTGCTAGCTAGCAGAGATACAAAGATTAGATGTTTTGTGAAACTCCAGTCTGAAGCTTTTCAATGTTCTTTGTGTTTTGAAATGGGATGTGAGCAATACGCATATTTGACTGAGAAACAGCACACTCATTGGCTAACACTGACTTCATTCTTTTATTCAACCAGGGCACCGTGCAGTCACTCACACGGCCATGAACTCCTCTACAAATTACCCTCAAGTCAAATGTGAGGCTATCTGTCTGACAGCTAAAGCTAGCCTCAAACTGGCTCATCTAAAAACAATTGAAAGCACAAATCTGCAACAGAATGGATGAAAAATATAATGGCCAATTGTACAGATCTTTAAGTTCTTACTGCTAAAACAAGTTTTTGAATCAAGGACCATAGAGATTGTAGCTTTCACTCAGGCCTATGCTAATTAGTGCTATATATCCATATAATAATATATATTCTATATAATAACAGAAGTGAAAGTGATGCATACCAAGCTATAATATGAGTCAGATATTTCCATAAAAAATACTCCAAAAGTAGACATTGAGATGTCCAGCTCAGTGACTTGAATTAGCACAGGTGAGGCCTTAGAGCAGCTAGCTACAGCTAGCTTGAGTTACAGAAAAAAAATACTGATGTGACTCAAAGGAAGCTGTGAAACTGATAAGCTTACTTTTTTATTTAGAAGCTACAGGTAGACTACATCAACTCGTTTAGCTTTCCAGTTATAATATCCATAATTATCCATAATTATTATTCAAATAAACAGAGGCCCATACAAGCTTGTTAACCATTCTTCTGTTTATTTAATGAACATACTGTTTCCCTTTTCTTCACAAAGGCTGCATTTTGCTTACCACATATGTCCTTAGTTAAATGCTGACACAATTGTGGCCCCCAAACACCCTCTATCACACTTTACATATGCTCTATAAATCGCTCTGTACAAACAGAAGGTTGTTCTGAAAATAGCAGGCCTCCCTGCTGTTTGTCCCAAGAGCTGTCCTGAAGGTAAGAGATATTGTACTATTGAGAGTTTTACTATGCCCATAAAAAATGCAGGTACTTTTCTCACATAGAAAAGGTGTTCAGTCATGAAAACTGTAGCTTTTTTTGTAAAAGTCATAAATTATACATGAATTTCTGTCTGTATTCGTCGCTCCCTCTGACGCACAGTGCGCACAGCGACAGTGCACCTCTCAGCGGTGGATCCGGTGACAGATGGAGGGCTGGCAGTAGAAAATGAAACCATTGCCAGGAGCCTGCTGAGTTCACACTGGACCTTCACAACCTATTAGTGTCAACGTCCCGGTGCACAGCAGAGGCCTGTGTTAGCACTTTAGAGAGTCGTGTCTGGAGTACAAAAACAACATGAAGTGAAGACTTTGGTTCCAAAAGCGAGATAAACTCTTCAAAGTTAAAGACAAACACAGAAAATGTGACAGGGAACATTCATAAAAACACCACCACAGCTAAAGTACAATTACTGATGTAGATTACAAAAGACATGGCTATACATCAGTGATTGGGCTGAATCACTGAACAAAAAAAAACAGCAGTGCCCCCTACAGACAGGGGAGGCATGGTAACATGGTAACAGAAATGATAACAGAAATACAAAACTAAGACTTAACAGTATAAACGGAGGGATTACAACTATAATAACCAAAACTAGGGACAGAATCCTAACCTCAGAATATAAAATATACAAGAATCAAAAGTCACAGACCAGGACCATGACATACAATTATTTATTGTTGTCATCTATAAATTTTCCAATGCACTATTTTACCAACCAAATAAAAGCTGTAAAAAAAATAGTAAAGCGGATTATTATTTTTATTATAGTTATTTACTCATGTTTATTAAGAGAAACGTTAGTTTTAGTGGTTGATTCATTTCTGACTCCTCTCATATGTAAGCCCACTGTGTTCGCTCAAATTTGGGTATAAACATAATTTTTTTTTCCCTTGCTGGATAAATAACAAAATAATATGTGTTTTAAACAGGTTTTCACTGTTCTTGTTTTATGACAAGTGGTCTAATGAATTTGTTAAGCATGGTAAAACAAAATAAATAATAACCTAAAATAAACACCTATTAAAGTCTTAGTGGATTCTTTAACTGTTTAAAATGCTTAATAAATTATTCTAATGATATACGTGATGTGTCTTAAGAAAAATAAATGCAATTTTGGGGCTTCTGTTTTCCACATTGTAAAGAAAAGCTACTGTTATCAGTGCAGCTTATATAAAATCACATAGAAAGAACCAGCTGCTTATTGCCTTGATTTTATTCTATAATAAATGTTAAAGTTAACACAAGGTGTTGGAGATGTTTTTTTATAGATAAGATTAAGTTAGCAGTTCAGATGAAAATATAGTGAAAACTCCCGAATCTGTGCCTTCTTTTGTAACTTTCACATTTTGCAAAGCCATCCACATGACTGGACCCTGTAGCAGTTCTGGTCTCTGTTCAGTATGTTCGACATCTCAGGTTTAACAGAATCAACTTTTGGAGAAATACTTTCATTTTTCTCAAGGTGGACCTAAAAATCCTCTGCAGAGACATTGCTCAAATCAATATAAAAATGAAATACTTAAACAACTTTCTGACTGATAGCTTAAAAATTACCTTACCTGCATCGTTCAAGAACTTGCTTATGTTGGTGTCTGAAATAAGAAAAGAGCAGATAACAAAACATAAAAACTGTAAAGGAAATACAACACCAATAACTTCTTATTATAAATGAACTTTTTATTAAATTGTCAGATTTTTCTTTAAAGCAACATCAGATTTTTTTCTTTTTTTTTTCCCAAATTTCCCGGGAAAAACATTAAGGCTGAACATGAGGTTTAACATTTCAAGTTATTATCTCAAAATTCAAACTTTTGAATACGTAGAAAATTTGAGACATTTAACTGTAAGTTTTGAGATAAAAATCTGAAATTACAACATATAGAAGGCAAAAAAGAAATGTTTTTTGCGTCCTGTTTCTTAAAAAGTCCAGTTTCTGGACATTACCTACCCATCATTTAAAATAAATCAGATACACATTAGGATGATTTCAAAAAGTGGTAAAGTTCAGATAAAAACCATCCTAATATGAGAACATTGTACACATACAACACAACCGTACCAAATAAATATTTCACACAGCATTGTTCCAGCACTTCATTGAAGCTACATCATGCTTCTGCGCAATGAAAAATGTGTTTCTTGGGCAAGAAACAAAAACAAATTCTTGATTGAAATTTAAGTTAAGGTGACACTTTAATCTAACTGATTATCATGTAATGAAGGAAAAGCATGTGTATAAAAAAAATTAAATAATGAGGACACTGTACATGCAGTTTATCACTGTGAGAGAAAAGTTTCAACTTAAAAATCACTCTTTGATTTAACAAGAGAGTGGATATCCCCAATGTGACCCACCTGCTATTCAAACCTTGCTAAGGGGAGATTTGCTAAAATGGGCGGTCTGCACCAAGGCACAGTTTAAGATAAATAAAGATTATTTTCAACTGTGAACGCTGCAAAGCTGCCCTCTTAAAATATGGAGGTTGGACAGTCCATAATGGGCCAATTTTAATGCAGCTTCTTATTTTTTAACATCTCGGCTGCACTTAATGCGCCAACAAAACAGCATGTGTAAGCAAACATACAAATACAGTACAAACCAGGTTTTTCCACATACCGTATACTAAACAGCAGTGATGTTTGTAGGGTTGCTGAAGTTTGGCTAGCTATATAATGATGCGCTACGAGCGACGCAGCTATGTTAGCATAGCATAAACACAATGAAGCTGGAGGGTGAACGCTAACTTTTTTCCACTCGATAAAAGTTAATGTGAGGGTTCCTGACGCTGTCAATGGACCAAATTTCAGTCAGGAGAACAGCTGACATAATACATCCACAACACGAAGTTAGTCATTATTATGCTGCAAAAACACGGGAATAGAGCAGCTGCAACAGAATTCAACATTATTGAATCAATGGTACGGAAGTGGAGGAAACAAGAAGAATGAGTTGAGTAAAGTTTGATCTGATTTTGTTTTGCCTAATGCGCCTTATATTCCGGTGCACCTTAGTATGAAAACAGACCCATTCATCAACAGTGTGCCTTATAATCCGGTGCACCTTATGGTCCGAAAAATACAGTAATACAAACAGTATATGCTGAAAGGCATGTGTTTAATTTTAACCTCCTTGACAAGCCAAAGAAGTCCCACCCGTATCCATGGATTATTGCAGGGGTGTCAAACTCCAGGCCTCAAGAGCCGTTGTCCTGCAGGTTTTAGATCTCACCCTGGGTCAACACACCTGAATCAAATGATTAGTTTATTACCAGCCTCTGGAGAACTTCAAGACATGATGAGGAGGTAATTTAGCCAATTAAATCAGCTGTGTTGGCTCAAGGACACATCTAAAACCTGCAGGACAGCGGCCCTTGAGGCCTGGAGTCGGAGACCTGTGCATTAATGCAAATCCTACGTTTGGTTTTATAACACATATTGACTTGTTGTGATTAATAGTCAGTCTGCCGTTAAGGCAATTTCTGGCTTAAGATGATTTCCTGGCACTGTGTCTTTGGATATTTGTTGACCACAGTAGGTGAAAAAGCATCAACCATATGACCAGACTTGGCCCATAATTCTACTGCTGACAGTGCAAAAGAAAGGTGTGATGTTTTTTTCACTGGTTTCAGCATTTCAAACAAAATAAACAGAATAAATACAGAAAATAATAGAAAACAAAAAGCTTTTTCAGAAACCTGTCCAGATATAAAAGTCCACTACAACAGATTTTTTTAAAAACAAACATGCAAAAAAAAAACCCTTAAATATGATCTCAAATTTGAGAAGTTAAAAAGAAAGAGGGAAGATTAGACAACACACTCAGCCAACTCCTCCAGCCTTGTTCCCCCAGCCTCCCAAGTGTGGCAGAGGGACGTTAACGGCAGATGGTGCTGTTGGGTGCCTCTTCCGCTCTAAAGGATCTGTGGCGCAGATGTGCATGGTGTTGTTGTCACCAAGTTGTAATCCAACTACGTTGCAGAAGTGCATGTTGATTCTAGGTGTGGCAGGATAGCAGAAATTACCAGGGCTGGAGGACTGACGCTGCAGAGAAAAGAAGAAGAATATTTGTTTAAAGCGGTTCAGAATAAAAGCAAATCATGTTAGTTTGAGCCGCTGTAAGATTGAACAAAAATGTTTACATTCATTTTCCAGCACTTAAAATTCAGTCCTTTTTTGTCTTTTCTAAGAACTATTTTGGAAGCATTTCATTTGGTTTTCTTAGCTTCAGACAGCTCTTTTTGTTTTTCAGTTTTTCTACTTTTGGACCTCTATGATGTCACTGAGAGCCGACGTCCCTAATACAGTAACTCCACTGAACCCTCAAAGCACTTTCTTACTACAAGCCTGATTCAGTCATTTACACACACGCACTTTTTTCCTACGTTCTAGTGTTTTTAACCTAATATTCATACATTCATTGTTCAGTGGATACATCGGGGGTCAGTATTTTGCTCAAACATACTTCTACATGCAACCAACAGAAGCCTGAGATCAAAACACCAACCGTCCGATTGGTAGACGACCTGCTCTACCTCCTGAGCCACAGACACCGCTGTGAACTGTAAATGATACAAAGTTAAAGTAAAAATTTGAACATGAAGCTGGAATGGAGCGTACCATGTTTCATCTCGTGGCTAAAAATTGTGTAAACCTTTTAATCTTTTTTTTTAATCAAAACATTTCTTAGCACAAGAATTGATGACTGAAGCTCAAATCTAACTGAAGATTTTGGCCCTCTGTGGACAAAAGTAATGGGACACCTTCACATACCACCTACAGGACCTGCTCAGACATGGAAACACATGCTATGAAGCTCCTGTTGTATATGTTTGTGCTGATATTAGTGCCAGATGATGTTTGGAGCTCTGTAGTTACTGAGTCAGCAGAGCTTTGGACAAGTTTGCTCTTTTCGGGTTTTTAACTACTGCCTACATATATTTTTACTAGAATTGCTTTTATTTTGACACATTTTAACATTTATGAGGCACAACATGCAAGAAACATTTGGGTTATGTAGCTGCATGCTAAACAAGCAGATCTTCATAAAATAGTTATGGAAAGTGGACCAGTTCTCATATATTGTTTTTCTACTGTACTGAAGGACCCAAAGCGCTTTATACAACATGCCTCATTCACAGCCATCCATACAACCGCTTTTTTCCTTACTATCTAACATTCACACACATTCATTAAATCACATATTATACATGCATTTGGCTATCTGAGATTCCAGACTGGGTGTACCATATAGGAAAAAAGGGTAGACATGAACATAACCCTTGCCAGGTCACTGGTGACCAGTGCTGGTCAAGTTACTTGAAAATAGTAATTAGTTACTAATTACAGATTAATTCTCCAAGAAAGTCATCCAGTTACTTTACAAATTACTTAGTTTCTGCAAGTAATTAGTAACTTCATTACTTTTTAAAAACATGATACAAAACTTGAATATGTAACAAAGCAATGGTCCTTTCAGCCCAATTCTTTTTTTCTGCACAATCCATCATATACAATTGAATTTTTAGTAACGCACTAACACAGCGTGCTTATGGGAAAGTAACAGTAACTCAATTACTTTTTTTGCAATAATAATCCCTTTACTTGTTACTTGAAAAAAGTAATTGGATTACAGTAACATACTTCTTTTAACACGTTACTGCCCGTCTCTGCTGGTGAACTGGTAAGTTTTGAATTAGGTTAACTTATGAAGTTAATTAGTATATTCAAGCTCTTTTAATTGAAAAACATTAGACCTGCTCATTGTGGAAAAAGTTTTTAAGTCGGTGAAAAACAACGAACACACACACCTGGTACTGAGAGAAATGGTTTTGCTTAAAAGGTGGGCAAATGTTTTTCGATGATCTGTTTTGCGGCTTCCTCGAAGGAGCTGACGGGGCCTGCGACTGAATGGGCTGAACAGAGGATGGTTTCATTTTATAGCCTGCTGAGTGGGGTTGGTCCACCTGAGACACATTGGCAGTTCGATGTGAAGGTGATTCTGGAAGGCAACACATTTATCTTCAGACATGAAGCCACAACAGGCACTTTATTTGACTACAACAAAAGGTTCCCCCTTCAGTCAACCGTTTCTGTTCTGCTTCAGCAACAACTTCCTTCTTACCTTTGACTCTAGTGTTGTCTCTTTGATTTGCAGGCCAACTGCCAGCCACTTCCTGTAAGAAAAGGAAATAAAAGAATTGCTCTGTTGCAAGTTACAGCAAAGATGAAGAATGTGGAATAAAGTGAGGATAAACAATCTTTACCGGCCTCATTTTCTTACAGTTCTTACAGGGTCTCAATGGGATCGGAGTGTAGTGAAAATTATTTAGATGCTTCCTGTGGCTTTGGTGTAGTGACAGTGTGTAAAACTGTGACGACAGTGGCTGATGAGCTTTACCGCAGTGTAACTTCCCTTGGATTAGGGCTCAAGATAAGTAACACTGATACTAATAATGGTACTAAAAAAACACATGCTTTCCACTAAAAGTCTCTCACGATTGTCGTTCTTTCACAAGATATGCTAAAAATGTACAAACAAGATTAACGTATTTCTTTTATGAGTAAATCTATAAAATCCACATCTTGGAAAGTATCTACACTTACTGTAATGTTTTAAACTTTAGTTTTTTCTTGTTTTTTTTAAGTGAAACAATATAATTAAATGTGTGGTAGACAGATCTACATCTACGCCCCTCTCATTACACAACTATGATTATATGTATGTGATTCATAGTCAGCGTTACATTTTGGCTTAACGTAAGAGTCCATTTCCATCCCCCCCATATGAAAGTCCTCTACTTAGATGATTGCACCACTTGGTCTTACTTCCTATATGGACTATTTTCTATTATGAAATTTAAACCACAATGTATTGCAGAAGTCTAGTTACCATTCAGACCACTTGAATTACAATATGTTGAAGGGGTATTTTTGATTTTTTTTTTTTTGTTCAGTGATGGCCCAATGTGAACCTTAATGTAAAAAAAACACTAGACCAGCAGTTCTAGATATTAATCATTAGTTAGTCCTTCAAGAAAAGTATGCTTTATGATTCTAATACAAATGTAACCTGAAGTGAAAGTCTATCAGTCTGTTATGGGGAGGGGAGCAACCATAGTCACTAAGGGATTTTTCCAGGTTGATGGCTTCTTAAACCAGGGGGTGTGGGGGAACTCCAGGCCTCAAGGGCCGCTGTCCTGCAGGTTTTAGATGTGTCCTTGATCCAACACAGCTGATTTAAATGGCTAAATTACCTCCTCGACATGTCTTGAAGTTCTCCAGAGGCCTGGTAATGAACTAATAATTTGATTCAGGTATGTTGACCCAGGGTGAGATCTAAAAGCTGCAGGACACTGGCCCTCGAGGCCTGGAGTTCGACACCCCTGTTGTAAGGAAAAAACCCTAAAATAATCCAAAGAAAAACCCAGCCATCAGACAACTCCTTACGACCAAGCAGGTCGTAAGGAGTTGTCTGATGGCCAAGCACATGGTGACAGTGGAAAGGAAAAACTCCCTTTTAACAGGAAGAAACCTCGGGCAGAACCAGGTGCATGGACCATGCGGCCATCTGCTGCGACCGGTTGTGGGTGAAGGGAGGAAGACAGGACAGAACACACATGTCCTTAATTTTAAAATTAAATATAGTGGACAACAGTATCGGTCTTCACCTCTTAATCTTTGAATTCAGGTGCTTTCAGTCTCATGTGCGCAGGTATATAAAGTCCTGCCTCTGGCCATAAAGTCTGCCTTTACAAACATGTGTGAAAGAGTGGATCATTCTGAGGACCTCACTGAATTACAGTGTGGTGCTGTTAACAGGACGCCATCGTTGCAACAAGTCAGGTTATGAAGTTTCTTGCCTCCCAGTTAGTCAACAATCCCCTGTGTTTAAGAACCAGAGTACCTCAGACCACGTAGCGTTACAGAGCGGGGTCACTGAGTCTAAAAGTTGCAAACCTCCTCTGGCATTACCGTCAGCACAAAACCTGTGCACAAGGAGCCCCATGCATGGGTTTCCATGACTTGTACATGTAATGCTTAGGTTGTCGTGCTTATTTTACATTTGCTGTGTTCAGGATTCCTCTTTGAAAATTCCCCTAGTGCAGTAGGAAGTGATGCACACAGTATTTCCCCGTGACTGAAGAAGCGCAGTGTTGAAACAATACTGTATTGGCCAATTCATGACAAAAGGGAAAGAAATGGCATAGAGCACATTTTGAGTATTTGAATGTTGTTTTTTGCCACTCAGCTCATTCTGACTACAACACTGATGGTTGGTTTATAATTTCAAACCTACATGGTGTTTGGAGCTAATCCTTTCTGACAACTATATATAATTTGTCAG
>NW_005187631.1:879779-889770 GCF_000239375.1 Pundamilia nyererei | reverse complement strand
GTGTTCCTCCCGGCTGTAGTAGGTCTCGACCTCCCGTTAGCTTCGAGATGGTGGGTGTCAGATCTCCGAAAACGTCGGAGCACTTTTGCAAATATGTGATGTCTTGTAAACCGAGCAGATATCTGACGTTTATACAACTACATTCACGCCTCAAAATATCTTAAAAGTTTAATTTGTGACCCAGAAAGAGTGATATTACAACTAAGTAGCTGCCACCATTGTTTGAATTCAACTTTTGCGAGATCTCGCAAAGGTTTTGCGAGATCCCGAGTTTGTTTTGCGAGATCTTGCAAAAGTCCGTCTTAATTTTTTTTCTCCCATGTCCCCTGTGGGGCTCCGTAGAAACTTTAAGTGGAAGCTTTAGAAAAAATCATGTTTTAGACACTAAGTGAGAAATTAGCTTATCTTTGCATTGACTTGAGTCTCTAATCTGACATAGCAACAGACAAGAAAAAATGTAATGAGTGCATTTTCAAATATTGTAGACTTTTTCTTTAATGCACTCAATCAAAAATATGCTTATTGGCTTCAGATATTGGTCTAAATATCTGAACCAGGGCGTATTGCTCTTCTTGCTGTGACACCTATTAAATAACCAAGTTGTAATGTATTCACAAGTACGCTTTAAATGTGTGGTGTTAAACATGGTGCGAAACATACAAAACAATATCACAGAATCTAATATACGCTGATTATGGTAAAACAGACCTGCAGACTGAGCAATAGAAAACCTCTCAAACTGCTCAGTCATTTCCTCTGTTTCCGTTTGGTCCTGGAAAGAGGAAAAGAAACAAAAAATCAGTCCGTGACGTAAATTAACCTCCTAAGACCTGAACTCTTCCACGGCATGCATTTTTAATTTCTCTTTGATATTTGGGCATATTGGGGCCCAATGAATGTAAAAACAAAGAATTACCAGATTTTTTTTTAACCTTATTTTGTTTTTATGAAAAATCAGAGCCACCTATGAGGATATTTGTTTAAAATGTTGATAGAACAGTAGCAGTATAACGTCCTCGTCAGTGGATATCAGGCCCTTCTAGAGCAAAATTGAGTATTTTGGTCTAAATAACCCAAAATGTGATGTCCACATATGTGGACGCCAGGTCCTAGGAGGTTAAGAAAAAACAAAAAAATATGCTGCGTCATGTCAAAGTTTCACATAGTAACAAAATTACTTATGTCTATGAAAACAAGAGGTTTGTCCCTCACCAGTTTCTTCAGCACTCCATGAACGGCGTCAATAATTGCACGTTTGTGCATCTTATACGGCTCTTCTGTCACAATTGTGCACACTGCAGAGGGTGTGAAGACAAAACATTAGGGCCAGCCAAGCTGCTCTGGTTTTCTTTAGAGTTTAGATAACCTGGTTTGAAAGATTTCTTCAGCAATTAAAAATGTGAAATATAAAGTAAATACTGTCCTTAACAAATTTATTAGTCCACCCGTTTAAAACTAAAAGTTATGCTGTTATTTATTAGCCAAATAATGAACTGAATTCACAAATTTATAATCAAATTTACCCAAATTTGAGCTTCTTAAGGAAGCTGGGTTTTGTGTGCATGTAAAGCACTTTGGTTTAAAATGTGTTATAGAAATAAAATCTCCATTTCTTTGCTTAGTCCTGTTCTAATCAATAACAAGAGTCTCCAGCTATGCTAGATGCTTTAAGAATAATGCTAATGTTCAACCTCTGTGGTTCAAAAACTACTTTACTGCATTAAGTATAAAATAGCATAAAAACGGATAATACACATAAGAAATTTAAAAAGCAATAAAAAGGGTGAACAGAAAGACCGCATGACATAAAAGGAAGTTTATAAAACCGTTTCACTGATTCTGCAAGCCTCATCTCCTCAGGCACATCATTAAAAATCTGAGGGACCCTGATGACAAAAAGACCTTCAGATTTAAGCCTTTGCAGAGTCAGTAGGGACCCACCTCAGGCTCTAAGACAACCATCCCACCCAGTTTTCTTACCATGAGAAGTGGGTCTTTGAGCAGGTTTAGCCTCCCAGCATTTCTGCATGAGCTCCATTAGTCGTGCTAACCCGGCACGCCCTGCAGCCAAACAACGGATCTCGTCCAGCGATGGACGGTCTCCCTGCGGGATGCGGAGACGAACTATGCTGGACAATGCATCTGCATCAGAGGGATGTGTGCGTCAGGAGAGCATCAACATTTTACGTTTCTGCACTGATGATTATTTTAAAGTGATGTGTTTAAATTTTCTCTAACAAATAGCTTCATATGAACAAAGGACTAAAAGTAAAGTGATTTTTGGTTTGCTAAATTTACCTTAATATTATGGGACACTCTCTGCCCTCTTCCAGGGTAGCATAACACTTATGCTATAACATAAGTGTTAACACTTAAGCTTATTGAGTGGCAAAAAGCATGACTTCAAATAAGCCTGCTAATGTTAAAAGGTGCCTCTTTGCCAACCAATTCACCAGATAAACTCAATATCTGCACTTTTGATGCAACCGCGCAATTGAAACCAGCCCTATTTATTCATATATTTTTATGACTTTCAGAGGTAAAACAAGTTATAAACATGACAGCAGAACATTGTGAACGTTTTTCTCGACATATCAATTACTGTTTCAGGATTTTGTCTTTTAAAAAAGCGAGGGCCATTTTCACACATTTATCTATTGAGTTTTGCAGACATGTGATTGCTAACCATGTACTGTTAACAGTGAGCCACTTAGAGGTGTGAGATTAAGGTGACATTTGGTGAGGAAAACACCAAATGAGATGCTGCACTCTATGTGAGAGAGGGTATCTTGGAGGACCACGACTGCCAATGCCATCCTACAAATCACTTAAGAAGAAGAATATTGCTGCATAGTTTGAATGGAAGCGACAGATTTATCTACAAACACTGTCCCGCTGCTCTCAGAGCTGTAACTGAAGTGCGACACAAAGCGAGATTGGAGAAGGTTTGCTGCATGTTTTAGACTATGATGATCTGGATGACTGAGAACCTGCACAGACATACTTGTTATGATGTTGTGATACAGAGCTGAGACACAAGTTTTACTAAAAATTCCTGAACAAAAAATTTAACATGAAAATCTAAAGGAAATTATTGCAATCTGCCAGCAATCAAGGCAATCACAGCTGAACTTTCTTTGCAACTGATTTCACTCACTAACAGAAACATTCAGGATCCACCAATTTTGCGAAATACACATTTTTCCCTAGCAACCAGTGGTTCTATGATGGCCAACTGGGCTTCACTTTTTAGACTGGGAGTAACTGCCATCTGTTATGCTACGTTCACACTGCAAGTCTTAATGCTCAATTCCTATATTTTGATCAAATCCGATTTTTTTTGTCTGTTTGATGATGATGATTGTTCAAACAGCAGTCGCTTTCTAAAACATCAGATATGTATCGGATTCAGTACCACATACGAAAGTGACCCAGGTCGGATTTGAAAATATCAGATTTGTTCTGTTCAAACTGTCATACCATGATCGGATATGTGTCGCATAGGGTCAAAAAAGTCGATTTGATGCGATTTCGCCTGCATTGTGAACGTAGCCTAAGACTCTATGCTGATCACAGACCGTCAAACTTTCTGTTTGACTGTTGGTTCATTGTCTGAAAACAGTCAGTGGAGTCTTTAGTTTAGTTATTCTATCTTCTGGTTACACATGGTGAATTTCCACTATGTGGCTTCAGTTTGCTGCCAGTTAGAATCAAAAACACTGGCTATAAAAGGGGCTCTGTCAATATGCATTCAATCATGTGAAGCTCAGAGTCAAATAAGGATAGAAGCTGTTTTTGAGCCAAGGAAGGGGAAGATTATGGAAGCTACCTACGTGGATATGGTTCTTTTCCTGTGACGATGGACCACAACAGTATACCATAGCTGAAAGAGAGATGGAGAAAATCAAACACAGCAATTATAATAATGTATATCTGCAGTCATTGTCGAGTTTGGCTATCAGTTTGTCAGTCTGCTCCATGACATCAGTAACAACAACACGACCAGATTACAGAGGGAGGAGTTAAGCAACTGGCTGCAGTTCGTCAAATGAGGAAGTCACATGATTACAATTACGATACATTATTCCTCAGCCAAGTTCCCTGGAACCTGTTAACCTCGTGTGTTACCACTCGTATTTTTATTTACCCACCAGCAATGAGCCTGTGGTTAATGGCTGTGGATTAGAATGCAAAGTTCACCATCTAATGTTTTAAGATGAGTGTGAAGGTGAAATTTGGCATTGGTACTAATTCCTAAATATCAAAGGAAAAATTGACTCTTTTACCTGTAGATATCAGATGCCCGAGTTGGGTTGTATGAGATGCTAAATGCCTCTGGGGGCATGTAGCTGATAGTTCCCCCTTCTTCTTCGTCGCTGTACTTCTTAGATTTCCGTGTGACACTTTGGGAAAACTTGGCAAGGCCGAAATCTGTAAGCTACACGGAAACAGAGGGAAGGAGAAGATAATCAGGCAGTTTGTTTGGACAAAAATACTGTATTTTACACAAACCTACAGTGCATTGTATTAAAAATATTACTGCTTTATTAAAGACACCTTAAAAGAAACTGCTCAAACTGTTATCTATCTCATTTTACTGCAATCTTTCCGGTCTTTGATGTTATTCATGAAAACAGTCATGGATAATTATTTAAAATTACATTCATGACTTGTGGAGTATGTAAGTTGCACTTGAGTAACCCCTGAAATGACAAAGCAAAAAATCCATGCGAAATGCTGAAGTAAAACTACTTTGTAAAAACCCCCCAAAATTAATTATATTGGCCAACTTTCTGAAAATCTTACATTTTAATTTTATAAACACATCACAGAACAAATGTTTTTAAATGTCTTTAGATGTATTAAGAGTTTTAGAGGATATTATTAATTAGAAAAAAAATAATAGTAGTAATAAAATCATATGCAAGCTAATTTTAAACCATTTTTATTCACCAAAAACCTTTTAGTAACCCAATTATTACAGGTGTGCTTCATAATAAAGTAGTCAAGTGGTCTCAATATTAAGCTAACAATAGTAAGAAATGGATTTAAAACCCTTTATTCAAATCAATCTAATATCTGCTAACATATTAAAAAAATAAACCCATCTATTCACCAAAATCATCAAAATTTAGCTTCGTTGAGAAAGTTGGACCTATTGCCGCTGTCACAGGGTAAGAGGTAGTCTAGACTCTGGCTATCATTATTGTATTTGTAGAGTCACCAATAAAACACTCAAACATGTAATAAACGTGTCCATTTCATGCTTTGTCTCTTCAAAGCTTGAAAAGGACCTAAATTTAATCATCAACAGATGAACACAAGGTCACCTTGGTTGGTACCAAAGGAGATTTATCAAATAAAGAATTGTTGGCTAACGGCTTGTGATTGACAAGTATTCAGTTGTCTGGGTGGATGCTCTCCATCGCGAACAATCCTGCCAACATCTTTACTCAAGATACTTTGGAAGTCCTGTTTCTCATAACGTCTCTGATTCAGTCACAGTAAATACAGTTGGATGAGGTTTGGGACTCTTCCAAGAGGAAACTCCACCAGTTTTACTCATTAAAGTCTGTTTACAGTTGTGCAAAGCCTTTTGTGGTAAACACCATGATGTCATTGTGGTTAGGCTAAAGAGTGTGGCTCAAAGTCAGATGGAAAGCATTAGAGAAAATACAATTTTCTTTAAGCAAATAGTATTATTAAATTTCTTTATGACTGGGCCAAGTGTCCCCTTTTTTGGAAATCAAAATATGGTCACCCTAATATAAGACCTCTGCTGGTGATTCAAAGGTTTGAGTTTTCAATGTGAAGAAGAAAACGCAGCTGTTTGTATTTTTCCTTCCAAAATTTATAGAAAATAATTACTTCTAAATCAGCAGAGCACCATTTTAAAGTCTAAACAATCACCTTGGCATTCAGAAAGGAGTCCAGCAGCACGTTGCTCGGCTTTAGGTCCAGGTGCAGCAGAGCAGGAGAGAGATTGTGGAGGAAGTTTATACCTAGGGCCACCTGGTGGGTCAGTCTGAAGGCCAGCGGCCAGGGTGGGGGTCCTTGTAAATTTCTCTGTTAGAGTAAGGGCAGATCATTTTGGCTTTACACTTTGACAATCTCTTGTCTTACATTTTTCTCATCTAGCTCAGTATAATCTCCTACTCATACATAATTTCTCGATTTAAACCCAGGTATTTGTAACTGGACTCTTCCAGTTCAGCTGCTTTGTTGTTTAAAGATGTTACACATGAAAACCGGCCTAACCTTTAATCCTTATAACAATTTCAAGAAAGAGAACAATCAATATTAGTCTAGAGCCATCCTAAAGGCTCTTTGAGGTTGAGCTTAAAGACACGATGTCTAAATGATTGCAACTGACATGATAATTTAGCATGTTAGCATCAGCTAAGGTAAAGCTAATTATTTTGCAACCAGACATACTGATAAAGTCTGAACTACTGACCGTAAACTGAGTCACAAATATGTGTGGATTTCCCTAAAGGTGAATCCCAATAGATTTCCATGTTATAATGCTCTACTTTTAAGACTTGAAGTTACAGTATGCATAATTAGCGAGTGCTAGGGTTAGCTACAAAGTCCCCTTGTCTACTCTCCTGTCCATATGGATAAAAGACAGTAATGGACTTTTTGTAATGAAATAACCCACACTGCCATAATCATTATTGGGAGTTGTATTGTTCAGCTGAACCTAAACAATATCAAACCAAGATTTATTTACTATTAGCTAACATTGATTTCTTCTTATGAGTGGTTCCTAGCTTTATGCACATGACTTGTTACCATGATGGCAATGATTCTTGTACACTGAAAAAAACAATTTATATCTAAGCTCAACCAAACAAGCCCTTAACTTAAAACATGACATTTCCCTGACCCAAGGAGAGGTAGTTTACATGTTGAAAAAAAACAGTACAGCATTTTTAGAAGGGCTTGTTTAGGAAATTTTAGGCCAATCTATCCAATAAATTTTGAGACACTATAATTCGTCAAGCCTTTTGGCCTTCATCTAAGTGGATCAGGTATGTTGTTTACCTGCAGGTTGGCAAGTGATCCTCTCTCCATGAACTCCATGACCAGCCCAAGCTTTACTGGTCCAAAAGAGGGACCATGACCTTTAAAGACCCCAAGGACTGGAATGACGTATGGGCTGCTTCCTTTACACATCATTCTGACTTCACGCAGCAAGGATGAACTGGTCCTGTGTGTGTCGGATTCCCCCGTCAGTAAAATCCAACTCTTGTTATTATCTAAAAACAGTTTGGGTAACCACTTACCCATCGTCATCGTGGAGCAGTTTAACGGCCACATCGCAGCACCACATTTGATGTCTGGCCTTGTAGACTTGTCCGAAACCTCCAGAGCCTTTTACTTCCCAGTCATCCAGATCAGAGTCTCCAATCTCCACGTGAGTGGGAGAGCTGCGCAGTGCCATATTTCACTAGAATATTATATAAATGAAGACAGCAGGGAAATTTCTTTTGTTATTATACAACTGTAGCTTGCCTCCACCAGTGTGTGAATGTGTGTGTGAATGGCATTCAGTGTGGCACTGCTTCATTCAACATGCCTACCCATATACAAATGAGAAGTAGGTAAAATAAATACTTTTCTGGGTTTATTTGGCTTGAAATGCCAAAATTGGTACCCAAAGAGCAGAAGTGTTAGCTAAAGACTTTCACGTCATGGAGTTTGAATGTGTTCCCCTTTGAAAAATGTTTACTTCTGTCAGGTGTTACCTTGTTATGTGGTCATCTGTTCAATTTGCTGCCAGCAGCATCATAAATACTGATTTTCTTTATTGCTTCAGTCATTGAGGAAGCTGAACCGTATGTTAGGAGGAACTAAAGTGCCTCTGGTAATGTCCATTTTAAAAGGTAAAATTCAGAGAACTAGCTTTTCAACACACACCTCAACGCCTACACAGGAAACCACACTCTTTGTTTTTCAGGGGCCTTGACACGCTACAAAAATTCCAGAAAGTCGGCAAAATAAAAGAAACGTGTCAACAATGCAGAAACACGACAGCCCTGCTGTGAAAGCTACCTCTGTGGACTTTGTTTTAGTGAACACTGTGAAGTATTAGAGACTTAGTAGCTTCTGTTGTTCCCCTAAACTGCGATTTATACTAATTTAAAGGATGCCTAATGTTGTGTCTTCTTTGAACCAGACTGACACTACATTAAAGTTTGAAACCATTACGAACTCATTGCAAGACACTCACATAAACACTAGTAAGAGAATCTAGTGGATTTTTCAAAACATGGGGAATTACTCACCCTTAGTTATTCGCTCCTCTCTGTCATCATTCAATCATACCGAGTAAGTGTGAAAACCCTTGTGCTTATTCAGTGACTTTCTACTTGCTACTAGAGGCTGGACCTGGTGGAAGCAGAAGCGAAAGTTCAGCTCCAACCAATAAATGTCTTTTTTTTTAACTTCTGCTTCTGTCCTGCTCCTTTTTTATATTTTTTTTAACCCTAGTTTTATTTCACAGATTTAAATCTTTAAGTGTTATTTATCACCAAAAAAAAGGGAAGAGGAGAAATAATCAGGTGAAAAGTTACAAAAGACTTTTTTGTTGCTGTGAGAGTAATAATCATTCTGTAAGATTTTTTTTTTTAATTTGGCCAGCAGATGGTGCTCAACTCAGTGTGTCAGTAATGTCAGCTGAGTTATAGTAAATGGGAGGGTTTCACAAAATCACAACACCGCAAGTATGGAGGACTGACAAAACAGGCATCACACGCTTTTGTCTTGGCCTGAGCTTCTTTATGTGGATGAATCAGGGCTAAAACACAAATGAGACAAATAAAGACCAGGAAGTAAAGATAATCCTGAAATTAAAATGAATAAATACCCACCAATAAATACAGATAAAATACATTTAAAAATAAAACAGGTAAGAAAAGATAGCGTCCTGTGTTGATCTTTTTTTTTTCTTAGGGTAATTTCATTAAAGGTTGGTTAAACATAAATGCAGGTTAACTAGCCCTAACTTTGTAACATGATCAATTAAAAACACTGGCATTAAAAGCCAAACACGTCATTATGTAATGACAACAGTTTATAGGTTCGCATCAACAGGCTTTGTTTCCAGATGATTAAAATAATGACAACACCGCCCCAGTTCAGACATTCCTGTGTCTTGCTTTTTTATTACAGGTGTGTCTGAACACACACCTGACATGTTGTCATTCGATGCAAGCCTGAAAGCAAGACTGATAATTTGCTCTGCAATCACATGCTAAAGAATCAGGGCGTGTGTGCTGAGCATTCTTGTCCTGTAGAGCAGGAACGTCAAACTCAGGTTGAATGAAGGCCATGCTGAATCACAATGACATACAGGGACATAAAGCAAAATTAATCTATAGTGACATGATTTATGTTTAGACCCATTGCCAAAAAAGACTGAAATTTCTATAGCAGATTGTAAAAAAAAAAAAAACAGTGCCTTTTTCTGTCCTTTAATTGTTTATCTATTAGCTAATTGCTTTGGTGTAGCATGACTGGATTGGAGGATTGGAGTCTTCGTCCAGCCAGTTCTGGCCCACGGGGGTTATGTCTGACAAACCTGATCTAGCAGAAAAAAACAAGCAGACTATTCAGGTTAAAGTTCTGTTAGTTCAGCTACTGTGATCATCTTTGGGTTGCTTTTTCAAACTGACCTTCATAAAGTGTACGATCACGCTGGGTACAGCCAGCCCTTCAAGAAACTAGCTGCACATAAAAGTGTTCAAACAGGCTTTGCTCTTGAAAAACAAAGACTGCCTCAGTGAAAAAGAATCCACTGAATGTTCCTCACTATCAAAAACCATCACCTTGTTTGTCACCTTTCATTTTTTCAAGGCTTTTTGTGTTAGCCAGGTACTGAGCATGCAGGTGTGCAGAAAGAGCACCTCTCTGTTTGCACAGCTGCAAATGTTTATTGGGTCTTATCACCAATGGTGATGAGACGGCTTACAGGGAGGAGGTCAGC
>NW_005187631.1:856366-878989 GCF_000239375.1 Pundamilia nyererei | reverse complement strand
ACCTACATAAGAATGACACAACACGTGGTAAATGTTGCAGCACGTCTAAAACAAAAATGATGCTTACCAACATAAACCACTATTCTCTGAACAGACACGATATAACCACTGATAACAAGTGTTTGTCTTCCTCAGTGACGTGTCATGCAGGAGATAAATTAGAGATAAACGCAACACGTGTACATGCACTTCGTGTTGCAGGAAGGCATTGATTTTCATACAGTCATGTAGTTGCATCTGTGGGGTGGAAGCATCTAGTGAGCATGCTCAGTTGTTTCTGATTCTTTATCAAGATGTAAAGAAGAAAAAATGACTTGGAAGGGCAGTTGATTGTTGATGCACAAGTATCTTCCACAGAAACTGCTTAACACACATCATATGGGGGTTCTAGTGTATACAGAGCTCATTATGTCACACAATGGAGGTTATGGTTGGTGGTAACTCAAAGACGTGTGAAACAGTGACTCTGTGAGGTAAATCACGAGAGCAAGAGAAATGTATGAGGCTGTACAGTAAGCTGTTAGCTGTCACTCAGCAAATAACAGAGGGGTGACAGAATAAAGGCAAAACATAAACCTATGAGAATTTGAGACTAATCAGTGCAGGTAATGTTTTTCAATCTTCTCTCCTCCAGTTTTGAACTGTAGCCTCAGTTTCCTGCTTTTAGCTGACAAGAACGACACCCGCTGCGGTCTTCTGCTGCTGTAGTCTGCTACCAGACTGCTGTGCATCCAAAGATGCTTTTCTGCAAACTTGGCTGTAACGAGATGTTATTTGGGTTACTGTCGGCATCAACAAGGCATTTTTGCACACAGAACTGCCGCTCGCTGGATATTTTCCCTTTTTAGACGGTTCTCTGTAAACACTAGAGATGGTTGTGTGCAAATATACAGTAGATGAGCGGTTTGTGAAATACTCAGACAAGCCTGGCAATATTATCTGCACCTAGCTGCTGCTGAGTGATTGGCCGATCAGACATCTGTGGTAACAAGCGGCTGAATAAGCGTACCTATGACATGGTATGTGAGTGGTTAAAAGGGTCTATGAACAACAGCTGTTGAAGTTCTTTGCTTGTTTTTGTTTTTAAATAAATTTCATGGTAGAAAAATCAGTAAAGCTGTCACCTCATCATATTTTCTGCTATTCAGCAGATCTTACTTCCTTTATAAACACAGTTTTCCCAGACTTTAGGATAATAAATGTATACTTTGGTTTTAGGGAAGCTCCTCAGCTCAGCGATATGACCTAAATCAGACTTTACCCACACAGAAAAGCTTTAAAGGGGATGAGCTCATTGTCATTCATTTTGGATTTGTTGACACCGGATGTAGTGTAGGAGGTAGCAGCTCTCTTCCTGTCTTCGAGACAGACAAACTACCCCCCTTTTTTCCACCTCGAACCGTGGACGGAGACTTTTATTAAAAACCTGCAAATTTAAAAACAAATATCTTTTTTTAAATTTGAGCTACTGACAGAGAAATGCGTTACCAAACAGCCCAGCTTTCCACTTTACAAAGCCTGTCAGTGAGCAAAGTGAAAAAAATTTAGAAAATCTAGAGAAGGAGCGACAGAAAAACCCGTTCTGACGTCAGTGGAAATCCCCTCTATCTCCATTGTGACTCTGACAAAAGTCAACACCTAAATGTATTTTAAAACACATGTTCCGATGCGTGGTTTAATCACACAGTCGTATATTTTTGTCCAGCTTCACGTAAACAAAAGACAAAACCTGTGAGCCCTCCTTTATTTGAATCAATAAAGGAGCATACCGTCAATTCTTTCTGTGTCCGGTAATTCTCCCTTGCAGCCGCGCACGGCCTCGGCAGGGTTATTATCATCAGGGTATTACTACAGGTGACCCAGTAAGAGGTAACCACCTGGTTTAGTTTCGGTTTTGTGCTCGGGGGTTTTCACCGGTTGGTATGATGTCCCTGCCCGGCGCTCACTGGCTTCCTCATCCGCCCGTCCCCTGCTGCCGCCGCCGCTGCGGGGACGTGACTGTGAGCTGTGCTTCCGAGCAGTGAGCGTCGAGGAGCATGTGGTAAACTTTGGACCGCTTGCGTAGTTGTTTTTGTTTTACGGTTGCGGAAGACTGAAGGGGAGCTGCCGCCGCTGTTTCTCCTGGAAACGAAACTTTAACGGCGCGGATCGAGCTCACGTAAGAAAACGACACCGACGCGTTACTGTTATCGTTATTATTTGATGCTTTGATATGTTTAGAAAACCTTTTTTGTGTGTTCCGCTAAGAGAAGCGAGATCGTTTCCTGGAATTCAGATCTAATAGAAAAGCGTTTCCCAAACACCCAGGCAGGTCCTAATAGAGCCGAATCATCGGGCCATTGTTTACAGGCTGCTGCTAGATTACAGTTTATTTCTATAAATTAGATCTTTGGCTGGGTGGGAGCTGGAGTGGCGGATTGGCCGTTAAAGCGGATGTTTTGTATGGAGCTGGTAATACTATATGAGTCTTGTTTACATGAACTCCGATGATTTCAGGTACAAAGGTGGCGGAGACGTATTTGTAATGCTGTCATTCTGTGCCCCCTGCTTTGAAATGTGGGTAAGCCTGCATTACAGCGGGTGTTCCCCTAGCCGTTTGACTTGTTGCAGATGACTGTGAGTTACTATATGAGTATTTCCACAAAAAAAGGGGAAACGGTTCCCCTCCAGCCAAGACCTGCTGCATTCAAACACTGCCTCGGTATCACAGGGCTCCCATTATTTCCAGCTTCATGTTTTAGTTGTTAGACTCTTCTAGAGCGTGTTTGCATCAGCTATACCCGTGTTTATTGATAACAGGCCATTGGAGCTTCCCTCAGTTTAGGATAGCTTTCTTCTCATTGGCTACATCTGGCAAACAGAAGGCTTGAGCAGAAAATATACACGTAAATGTCATTTTGAGTACACTGTAGTTGTTACATTTATTGTAATCTGGCCAAATGACATGTACTTGAATAGTGAGGATATTTTCCTTGATTTCTTATTATTTAAAATAAATGAACTGTTGATTTTATATATTTCACTTGCATTTTATTCAGAATTATTGCATCATGTTTATGAATTGTGTTTTTGAGTCTGCTTGAAATCTACACCCAATAAGCAAGTCATAACGGCAAACCCTAGAAATTAAGTGATTGCAACCGCACAGGTATACATGCTGGTACCTGCTTGTGTCAGTTATTTTGTAGGTTCTATGCAGGCCCGACGCAGGGCTCTATGTTTAGGTTGAAGATAGACCAGGTTGCTAGTGACCTGCATCAGGTTGAGGTAGGGTTAGGTTTTCATAGGTCCTCTTTTTATGGATAAATGAGGAATGAGTATATAAACATGGGCAGCTCAGCTTGACAGGTTTGGAGGCAAGGCTGAGGTGGTTTGGACACGAGTAGAGGAGGAAAAGAGGAAGACCGCAGAGGACGTTTTGGATAATAGTGATGGAGAACAGGCAGAAAGAGGGAGGCAACCTCTAAAGAGAGCATCTGAAGTAGGAAGAAGAAGAGTTATCCAGCTGATCTAGACCTCAGAAGCCTAACAGTTGAAACCACAAGCTATACTCTGAACTGGGTGAGCCAAGACCCTCAGGTTCCATGTGCAGTTTCAGGCTTGGAATAGGCTGACAACATTTACTAACCAGTAACTATTTTGATGGTAAACTGATTATGTTTAGATTTTGGACTATTGAACTATTTTTAGATATTTCTTTACATCATTTACGGTCGAAAGAGAGAAAAGGTCAGCATGTGACTGAGGTGTCCAAAAGCTGCACTGACTTGAAACTCCTGTCTTTCGCTGATGTCAGGAAAGATTCCCAGCAGAATGAAATAGAGGAAATGACAAGCTTCCCTCAGACGGGAAAATTCGTAACTGGTTTTCAGCAGGAGCTGCTTAAAGATAGTTAAAATCTACTGTGAGACCTGGTTGTCTCTCATGCTTTTTTTGGACTACGTGAGTTCACCTTTCTAAAACTGTAAACATCTTTTTACCCATGTTAGAAAAAAGCCAGCTGTAGTTATCCAAAACACCAGACACTCTAATAACTAAGATATTGACTGGCAGCAGTCTTAGTTTATATGTTTTCTTCCTTTAACCTTTTTTAACCCGACGAATACTGAAATGTGTTTTTCGCAGTATGTTCGACCGTCTGTCACCAATTTAAGAAGAAAGGATGGATGACGAGAGAAGCGACGCAGGCGGAGGAGAGGCGGAGTTGGAGGATGAGTTTGCGTGCGCCGGGATGCTGCGGGGGTCTCTGACCTCCCTGCACAGCACGGTGGAGCGGATATTCAGTGTGGCGTTCAGCATCGGGGCGGACGATTTGCCTCACGGCAGCAACGGCCAAATATGGCTGAAACTGCGAGGGCCGAGCGCCAGTGTGAAAGCCGCCAAGGTGAGGCCCTGCTCTTGTTTATAATGCCCTATCAGTCCAGAACAGAGATAAGTTATTAGGCAGTGTGGCTCATAAACACGATGGAAGTTGACTTTGCCAGAGGTTGCTCTCTGCAGTAACCTCTGGCCAAGTCCAGTTTCACTTATCAGTAATTCTAACTGGTAACTGAAACTGGACTTGAGTTCACATTAGTGGTGCTAACTTTTCCTTATCCAGTGTCACTGCATTGATTTTACGCTTTAGTTTAAAAAGTTGCCACAGCAGTGAAAGAAAACAAGCCAGAATACCATTTATGGGGAGCTTTAGCAGTTAAGTAGTAATCATCAGCTGATAGCTGAAACGCCACTCTGTTACCAGAGTGGGAGGGGCGTGACGGTGGGAGGGGCGTGACAGTGACCCATATTTGCTTTATAACCACAACAAACTCACTGTGATGAACTATACACCTTCTATTTAGAGCTGGATCAGGTGACCTTAGTTACATGTTTCTTTCTATTATTGTATCATCTTTACATTACAATATAAAGTCTTGAGGCCACTGTTGTTGTGATTTGGCTCCATATTAATAAAACTGAACTGAATTAATGTATGTGCTGTGACTTACTTAGAAGTACTGCAAAGAGAGCCAGAGCGACATCAAAATGTCCAAAAAGCACACCTCGCTGCTGCTAATCAAGCAGCAGCGAGATAAAGTGTGCGTCTGAGTAGTCAAATATTTGCGTACAGTAGCTGGAAATTATTTAAGAGCTGTGAAACTGAAGCGCTTTCATCACCCCTACTCTCATTTCTCGGCAATATCCCTTTTAAGGAATATTTGCCCGTTCGTTACTTTGAGCTTCTCATCACGATCTGTCAGTTCAGGAGGCCTTTTCTTTCTCTTTTAGTGTTTAATCTTTCTTGCATCAACTTTCACAGGAAATCTTTTCTTCTTTATCCGAATCACAGCCTTTATCTCAGGGGCCGCCCGAGCCAGTTTTTGGCCTTTTTTTTTGCCTAATCACTCAAGTAAACAAGTTTCCTGTGCAATCATTCAGATTTTACTGTTATTTCAGTATCGTCGCCCGCCCCGCTTTCTCCATTGTGCACCATATTTCTGCATCCTCGTGCAGGGCTAACCCACTTTTGTCATTAATCCAGCTGTAAATTTAGTTGGGTTTTTTGTGTCTACAGTCTACTGAGTGTTAAGGGACCATTCCCAGGTAATGACTCATCAAAGTTTTTTAAGTGTTGTTTCACCCGTTAGGTTTCAGTCCACATATGCAAGTGCCTGTTGACACATGCAGTCAGAAAGATTCGTTCACTCATACAAAGACTAGCAGACTGATGCACTGCAAAGTCAGTCGCTGTAGTGTAACAGTAGTAGCTGTAATCACACCATTGTCGGGGCATATAGGCAGTTTGAGAAGACATGCAAACCATACGTAGGTGGACTTCCTGTTTGCTAAAGGCCATTTTGGGAGACGCAAATATCAGCTTGACTGAGTGATATGTCAGTGTATTGTGTTTTATTTATTTTTATATTGTTTTACTGTCCTGTTTTAGCTGTGTCTAAAAACAATTCTCCTTCATGTGCAGACCGCAGCTGTGGATGTTCAAACGAGAATAGTAGGTGTAAAAATGATCAGCGGAGGTGGAGCTAGAGTCAGTCAGTGGATCTGCTGCAGCTGCTGTCAGCGAGATGATTTTATAAACATAAACTATAATAAACTGCTTATTACCTTTCCTGCTTTCTTTAACGTCCGCAGCTAGATTAGAGCGTGGACGTTGCAGACTTTGAAACTTTAGCACAAATAGGGGAAGGTGGATCTCCTGTGGATGGACTTCAGTGGGGTCAGGGTTCAGTCATTCGCACCCACCGCATCGGTCTCTTTGTGCGCCAACGGTGACATCATCACACAGCCAGAGCCATTTATGCTCGCCACAGCTTTTGCAGCAACAGCAAATGGTACGAGGTTACAAAACTCTAGAGGTTCATCATCAGCCAAAACGAACTCTGGTTTGTTTTCCCCCTCGGTGCGATTCGTTTGTGCAGATGTGAACACGGTGATCACAGCAAAACAACAACTGCACCGAGACCATTTAGAGGAGGTGGTCTTGGCTCGGTCCCAAACAGACTACGAAGCGTGTTTATGGTGAGAACGTGATCTGACCTCAATCTGACTGCATGTTTGAGCTAAACGCCTTCGCGTAGCTAGATATGCTTTACGAAATGTAAAGTGTTTCCCAGATAAACACAAATTTATCCATGTTATCCACTAGGTAGTACACAATACCTAGACACATCCGGCTAGTAAGTGGACTGACCGTTCTCGTGCAGTCAGTCCTTTGGTGTCTCTGAACTTCCACCTTTCTCTCTAAGTGTAGAAAATAATCAAAACCTTAAATATTCCCAGCACGATGCATGGACAGAGCATTCAACTCTGGCTCTTCCCATGGAGCTTCTTTTTCATAATTACTAAAGTTTAACAACACTATTTTGTTTTTTTGTTTGTTTTTTTCAGTTATTTGTGAAAGGAGTTGTGAACCAGGAGGAACAGCAGGAGATTAAGTATCCTGGGGTGCTTCACTGTGTCTTCTGTGGAGCCAAAGGCCTGTTCATGGACAGCCTGATCAAAAGCACCTCAGCACATATAGTGGTAAGAGCTCAACAACAGGCCGGTTTCACAGTAATAGTTACTATAGAGAGGCATTTGTTACACCTTTGTTTGCCTACTACATTGGTTCTCTAACCTTTTAATAACTTCATCATTACTGAATAGATATTTTTATTAAAGATGCACAAATTGTAGAAATCTGAGCTGATATTGATATTAGAATAACAACAGTTTTTCTTCTTTTTTTGTATTTATTTCCACTTTTGCCCCAAATAAGCAAAGAAATCCTCCTTATAAACAATACCTGATCTGTTTTAAAGCCTTTCAGTTTGTCATTGCCCAATTTTTAACGGGTAGCAACCAATGTGACACAACTGATGTGCATATAATTATGGGTATTAATGTCATGGTCATTTGGGGCATTTAATGATTTCTTTGAAGTGTTCTTTTTCCAGGGTGGGATAAGCACTGCATACATAATCTTTATTGACTTAAAAACAAGAATTGTGTTCACCAGTTTCAATTTGTTATGGATTGTCTCTAGTCATGATATCTAGAACCCATTGGGAGTGTACAGAAGTTCATTTCTGGGTCTCAGAGACTTAAAATGAAAAAAACACATTAAATGAAAGTAAAAAAGGTTTAAAGCGTGTAATACATTAACAAGCTTAGTGTGCCATTATTCACTGATGATGCAACAAAGTGACTAATAGTGTGATATCAAGAGATTACAGTCCTGTTATTCCAATAAGAAATCACATTATTAGTCAATATCAGTTTTACGCCATCAGATGGAAATGTGTCACACGCCTTCCACAAGTTAAAAACTGCCTTCAAAACTAAGACCGTGAAACAGTTTTTGGGAACTTCTGGTCTGTTCTTAAGACGACTTATAGAACGTAAAAATGCAACTCTGCATTCTGACTATGATTTGTTGCCCATAAATTTCTTGGAACGTATCTTAATAATCTTACTTAAGAGGAAGAGGAAACTCCAGTAAGAATATTTTGAGGTCCCAGTTTTAATGTGTGTAAATGTTTAAATTAAGGCTTAAGGAGTGAGTTTTATGGGTGACTACCTGATTTCCAGGTAGGAGCTAAGTCCATGTCCATGCAGGACATGGACCCAGTAGTTTTGTCCATATGGTGCACTTTTGCTTTACTATGAGCTTGAGGTCGTCTGGCCATTCTCCTCTGACGTCTGGCTTTTCAAACTACTGGCACCAATATCCATGCACATTCAAAATCACTTGCTTGGTTGATGCTTGGTTTGAACTTGAACGGGTTGTTGCCATGTGACTGGCTGATTAGACATCTGCTTTAATGAACAGTTGAACAAGTGTACCTAACAAAGTGCCCTGTAAGTGTATGTAACTGTACTGGCAGATTTCCACACCTGGAGAAGCCATAGACTGTAATGAAAACGTTGCCACCCTGACACCTACCATTGGCCTCTCCCATGGGTTCATAATTCCATGACTTAACTTTACCATTACAGCCGTCACCATCCTGCTTCCTTTTTTTATTTTCTCAGTCTTTTTTAAATAGATTCTATATTTGAATATGAAGAATTTGTAGGCGAGAATGGTATTTACTCTGTTTGGAGTGTGCTTATAGTTTTGGTTGCACGCAGGTGAATCATCCAGTCTTTCAAGTAGTGATGGTTTATGTTGAAATGCAAATACTGAAATACTCATTGGATACTGTCAGACAATGATTTGTCTTTCTATTAAGTTTTTATTGAATTTTCATGCATTGTATGATATAATGGTCCGTGGATACAAGACCTGAAAATTAACAGTTGGTCCACAATCCATTAAAGGGAACAGCAAAGGCAAAATAAATAAATTAAACATTGATCTGTTTAAGTAGAACTCTTTTATTCTTTTGTTTTGGTCTTTTTTGGTCTAAATGATCTGTTATATTATTATTTTTCAGTCATTGGTAGAACTCAGATTAATGCCTTTCTGTCTTTCTCCTACCAAATCAGGTCGGCTCTCCAGGATTCCTGCTCATATCTGGCCTGGTGGAGCCGGTGGTGCGAGCCTACTCTCTTATTACAGACCTGGTAGAGAGGTATGAGGGCACACAGTCCAAGCGCATGGGGGATGGAGGCTCAGGTGAGTCCCTGGATTCACGACGGGCCTTTAAAACTCTGGTGGAGAAGTGGGAAGACAGGCACATCCTGGATCTTCTTGTGCT
Source organism: Pundamilia nyererei (assembly GCF_000239375.1). Lineage (NCBI taxonomy): Eukaryota > Metazoa > Chordata > Actinopteri > Cichliformes > Cichlidae > Pundamilia > Pundamilia nyererei. The sequence continues at coordinate 869,810 of NW_005187631.1, read as the reverse complement.
GCCAGGATCAGTAAAGGAAATCCTGTTGGACTTGGTGAAAGAAACGGGACTTGGATCAAGCCCTAGTTCATCACTGACTGATGTAAATACAGAGGCAAGGCCACATGGGGATTCAGAGGATAGGTCTAAAATACCCAGTGCCCTAAAGCAAACAGTCCCTGATTCTTCTACCACTACTGAGCGATGGGCTGAAGGGATGGCTGCAGGCGCAGGAAATGACTTTGCAAATAAAGACTCCTTCCAGGCTTTTTCCATGTCTGCAGGCACCCGAGGAAGGGCAGAGGGTGCTGAGGAAAGACCCGCGCATTCACCACAGGAGGTGGGAGAAGAGCACTTGGGCCAAGCAACAGCATCCGGGAAGGAAAAAGAGCAGGAGTTGCAGCTGTCGATGGGAAACAAGGAGTTTTGGCTTCTTTTGAAATTCTTTACCGCCATGGGATACACAGAGGAGGTTGTGAAACGAGTGCTTGCCAGAACAGGACCTAAAGAGGCATCGCAGATTCTGGACTTAGTTCAACAGGAGCAGGACCGCAGTGACCAAGAGCAGAGGAATCGGGTTCTCCCAAACCCAAAGAGGGAAGACGCTGTCGACCTGAATCAGACAGAGAAAAACCGACCCTGTGAAACAGAACACAGAGAAGATGGGGGAGAAATAGCAGGAGGCGGTGGAGCCATACGTAGCGATGGAGAAACAGAAGAAGGACGAGAGGGGGAAGACGCAACAGGGGATGCAAGACACAATCAGGGAAAAGTCAGCATAGACGTAATGAATAAAGAGCAAGAGGAAGACTTTGTGCTGGGGGTGTTGAAGAAAGCGGCAGCCAGCTGTGGGTACCCCGAACAGAACGTAACCAAACTGTACAACTTGTTGCCTGATGGATCGACTCACCAGCTGCTCCTGCAGCTGCAGAAAGAGGGAGTCAAAGAGGCAGGAGCCTTCAGAGAAGGACCGAGAGAGATGGATGATGTGGTCTTGGACACTGGCGGGTCAAAACTTCAAATAATACCAGAACTTCAGCCTTATACACCTCCAGAAGAGAGAGAATTCGATGGGCGAGAAAAGATAAGGGTGTCAAGGATTGATAGTAGTGTCCCTATTGAGGGACGAGATATTTGGAATAATAAACCCCAGCAGTCACCGGTGACCTTGTACACCTCACAGCAAAAGCAACACCAGCCTTCAAAGTCACAAACTCCTCACCACATCATCCTACCTGGGGTCAAAGGGCCACCAATGCCTACTTATGCCTCATCCATGGATCCTCAGCTCACCAATTTCCAATCGCATAAGCAACAAGGCAACACCAACTACTTGCCTAATCCATCTCCCACAAAACAGAATCATCATGCTCAGAACAATGGCTCAAAGCACTCCTTTAAGCAAGCCCTTCAAGCTCCTCAGCCTTTATTCCCTGGCACGAAGGACTCGTCTCCCACCAGAGCGAGGGACAAACAGGGTTTCGTGTCTACTCCTTCAGTGGTGGTGACAGGAGAGCAGCGATTCTTGGAGAGCCTGCAGATCCCCTTTGAACTCAAGCTGACAGACCAGCCCGGAGACCCAACACTGAGGACGATCATAATTGATGGGAGTAACGTGGCTATGAGGTAAGAATTACAGCAAATAAAGGTCGTACTGGGAAAATGCGGTAAAGTATACAATAGAGTAGAAGATTTATTTTGGTGGGGTGTTTATGAGAAGGAAATATGAGAACAGGAAATATAGATAGTCCTGTTAGGCCAAATGTGAAGGACTTCTTGAGAATTTGAAAACATATTTAGAAATGAGGATCTACTCTTTGTGTCCTTTTGCTCTAAAAGTAAAAGCTTAAAATGAAAGATATAGTTATTATTCCAGCTTAGTAGTACATTATGCCACAGTTTGAATGTGCATGATTAGTTGAGTGCATGTTTACACATTTAAACATGTTATAACAATGGAATTGTGCATTAATAAGATACCCATGCTGCAGTGGGCCTCTGTAAACTTTCAGGGAATGGTGATTGTATTTTCTCATGTAATAGATGGTAAAGGAACACCTGTGGCTGATGTGTAGACTCTGTTTAAAGATTTATAAAGTTGTGATGGCAGTGTGTTCATTAATAATTGTAGTCTGCGATGGGCTTACCTACCCAGCGAGTGGGAGCAGGAAGATAAACTGACCCAGAACTATTGGCGAAGCATGACGTTTACACAGAAACACAAAGCGAAGGGAAGGAACAGAGATCTATGCATGTAGGTGCTAAACAGTTTTTTAAAGGGTTTGATGGGTAAGAGTAGGCACCATCAACAAATGCATATGCTGCAGTCATTTTTACCTCAGAGCTGGGAGTTGCATTGGTCCCGATTTGACCGTGTGATCAGTTACGACCCGGCTCAAAAGCCGCAACAAAAAAGAGAGGAGACGAATACCAGATTGTAGGTGAGAAGAGGTTTTAATCCTAAAATGCATAGCAGGTTGGCTAACATGGCTGGTACCACCAAGGCACGGCTGGTGAGGCTTTTTGAAAGCCTGCCTCAGATATGCTTTTATCAACACCTGACTAGGTGTGGCCAATTACCACCAGCTGAACACACTGAGGAGATTAGGGGCTGCAGAGGGACGTAGCAACACATTTTGGTTTCTTCGAACTGGATGGGTAAAGCCTGATGCTCTTCATATGGCTTATTTGGTGAACCACAAATACATGATAGTGGTAATAGCGAGTGCTAGTTTTGCAGTTTCACTACTGTTTTGCTATCCTGGATTGGGAAGTCTGGTTTGGTGGGCCTTCTCTGACTTTTCGAGTGGAAATTCCAACTTGAAGGGTTATTCTGGTGGAAAATATAAGTGCGACATATCATCAGAGATACAGATGTCAAACAAAGGGGTGATAAGGTCACAAGGTCCGATACTGCGGGGAATTAGGAACTGTTTCGTGATTAGCATAGTGACATGTAGCCTAGTTCCTCTTAGATGTATTTTTATCTGTTGCTTTTGATTGGACAGCACAATCGTCAAAAGTCAGAGGTTCCAAGAACTGGAAGTCAGCATATTATTCTTCACTGCACTTCAACTTCAATGTTAATGTTTGTTGGAGACGCACATAGTGATAAAAGAGAAAGAAAGTCCAGTGAACTGTGATCATATGAAGCATTATTTGTAACACTTTAATGGCAATCTTCATTTTTCCACAGTCACGGACTGGGTCATTTCTTCTCCTGTCGTGGAATCGCTCTGGCTGTACAGCACTTCTGGGACCGAGGCCATCGTCAAATCAGCGCCCTAATTCCACAGTGGAGGCAAAAGAGCGACCCCAGGGTCAAAGGTAACGCTTTAAAACTTAATGTGTTGCTGAAATTGAACTCTTGTCAGTGTCAGGAGAGTGTCATAACGTTATCACATAATGATGTTCTCTTCTCTCACACGTAGCACACAGCAGGAAATGTGAGCAGTTTTTTTATTACTGGAATACACTTGGTTTAAGTTTTGACTTACAGACATGTGAAAAAGAAAGTCTTTCACATGACTGTGAATAATTAGGTACACCCAATGAATTGTTGACTTTATCAGTCTCTCATATCATTGTGGAGGAATTTTGGCCCACGTTACAAAATTGCTTCAGTTCGTTGAGGTTTTCAGGCATGAGTTGGTGCGCAGCTCTGTTAAGGTCTATTCACAACATTTCAGTCGCGTTAAAGTCTGGAGTTTTTTCACAGCACCTTGATTTTTTTCTTTTTCAGCTATTTTGTTGTAGATTTGCTGCAAGTGCTTTCTATCTAACATTCACATGCATTCATTCCCTGATGGATGCATCTATCTATGGATGTTAGCATCCATAGATAGAAGCTTGGGCAACATGCCCAAGGATATTAGCAGATGAGCTGCTCTACCTCCTGGGCTACAGCCAACCCCATGCTGTGCATTATGGTATTATATTAGCATCTACACCAGAAATCTTGTTGTTTTTTCAGATGTCGCCTTTTAAATCTAAGCTGTGCTGTCATGTTCTTTTTAGAGAGATGAGTCTTTCTTCTGGCCGCCCTTAGAAAACAAACCATACTTATTTAGTCTTTTTCTAACTGTGCTGTCACGAACTTGCTAACTGAGCCCTGTAGAGTCTGAGATGTAGCCATTGGTTGTTGTTTTTTGTGTGTGTGGTTTTGTTTTGTTTTTACAGTTTCTGTGTATAAATTATTATTATTCAAGTCATTACATTTTTGTCATCATAAGTGAATGCTTGGCTAATCTGGCTCAGCTGTAGAGCAGAGGTTTCAGGGGGCAGTGCCAGGAGAGACTAGTATGCGTTTTCGGTGTCCCATTTAACACAGTAGCATCCTCGGGCTGGGAGAGAACCTCACGGGTGGCAGCTGGAGAAGCCAGAAGAACTGAGCGAAAACCGGGCATTATTTGAGAAGACAATTTTAAAAAGTGGAAGTCAACAAGAAAATAAAGAACACAGGCAAAGCCGAGCACTGTGTCCAAGTGTTTGTGTGCTGGGAAAAACCTGCTAGACTATGGAAGCATGAAGGGTGTATTTAATTTTTCAGAGCACTGGTGTAGGTAGGAGAGCTGTGTAAGCCGAGAGCATGCAGCTCTCAGCTTACATGACACCTTCCTGCTTTTACTGCCAGAGTTTACTGGCCAATACTTCCTTCTGTTCTCACATAGTTGCCACCAAGGAGCTGACAGGTTAAAGTCAGATAAATATAAAGCACTGGAAGAGTGACGTGTGTAGACTTTAGGGCCCCAGCTAAGAAAAATCTTGATTTATGATTCATTTCTTGGTTATTTTTTTGTTGAAGTAAGAAACTTAGTTTAGTCTGTCAGAGGTAACAAATGTGTTGCATAAGACACCGTGTCTCCGATCACAATCGAACCAGCAACTTTTGCTTGCTAAGCAAATGTGTTAAACTCAGTTAATAAAAACAAAGCTTTACTGTTGATGAAGCTCAATTTAAATGAGTGATTGAAACTGCAGCTTTAGAAAATATTTCACTAAAAGGTTTAATTCCAAAAATTCTACTTCATGGCTATAACTTCCGCTCTATGAGTGTGTAGCTAGCATCTCATTGGGGTCAGGCTGTGACCCCATTGTTGTGCGTGTTTGCTCCTTGCTCCTGCTAACTCTGGATTCTGCAAAAGACTTCAAACAAGAAAACAAGTCATGCTTGGTGAATGCAGACTTCATGTGAGCTTTCAGCATGCGTGTGGGTGTTTCCCCTCATAGCAGACTGCTTCGTAAACAAAGAGTTGTTTGTGTCTGTCTCTCAGAGAAGCACTATCTGACAGAGCTGCAGCAGCTGGGCCTGCTCTCCTACACACCATCCAGAGAGGTCCAAGGCAAGAGGATCAGCTCGTATGATGACAGGTACAAGACACTGAGATATTGTTTTGTTTACACAACCCATCACATTTCATGTGGTTTTGTTACTGTACACACTCCAGTCTATCTGGATACAGTTCAGATAAGCCAAAAATTGATACCCATGTCTTTGTGCTTATGCAGAATGATACTGCAGCACGCACAGAAGACAGGCGGAGTGATCGTGACCAACGACAACCTGAGGGACCTCTTGGACGAGTCCCCCGTATGGAGGGACATCATTAAAAAGAGGTAGGGCAGTGCTGCGCAGTCAGGGGGACTGAAATTTTGATTTGCACTGAAATGGTTTCACTCACATTTACCAAATGTAATAAAAAATCAGTCTCCGGACGTTTTTGTCCATTTTTATCTAAAAGATCCAAAAAGTTGGGTTGACAGAAAATACTGTCAATACCCTACACAATGTTTTTCACTAAATACATTTTTCCTCTGTGATCTGTTGCTGCTCGTCCAGTCTTCTTCAGTACACTTTTGTCGGGGATCACTTCATGGTCCCTGATGACCCTCTTGGAAGAGGAGGGCCTCACCTGGATGACTTCCTGCGTTCAGAGCATAGGTAACAGACCCAAGATATCCGATCTTATCCAATCCTTTGAGAATAGTTTCACATGATGCTTCATTTTCCTTCTCAACATCTTTCAGGAGTCCAAATCCAGGAAATCACTCTTTTGCTGGCTCGGCCTCATCTTTCAGTTCCTCCAAACAGCCACGCTCCCAAACAGAGGTCATCAACTTCCGTGACCGAACACTAGGGGGCGCACTGGACGCTTTGGGAGCAGCCGGCAGGGGTAGAGGGAGGGGGCAAGGAAAGGGATGGGACATGGGACAGAAGCAGAAGCAGTATGGTGCTACAGGTCATGGCCAGGGGGTCCGGACCGAGAGGAGTCCTGAAGAAACAGCCAGCCTGAGAGAGCAGCTCTGTCAGGTTTTCCCTAATCAGGACAACATGGTGACGCTGGTGCTGCAGTGCCACTCGGCAGAGACGGACATCAACGTGCTGTCTGATCTGATTTTGGAGCAGCAATCAACAAACTAGAAATCTCTCAGTTTTAGTGTTTCACCATAGAGTTTTCTCACAGAGTTGTTATTCATTTTCTCGTGTGACTATAGACTCTATGTAAAAGATGGATTTTAGCAACTGTGACATCATCCATTGGTTTGTGGTTTGTTTGTTTTTTTAATCAGAACCAATGAAGGTGAAGTGGATTTAGCTGAGAAAATTAGAATATTGTACACTCAGTTTTGGCCAGTGTTGCCAACTTAGCGACTTTGTCACTATATATAGCGAGTTTTCAGGCCTCCTCAGCATCTTTTTTTCTAAAAAGCGACTAGCGACAAATCTGGCGACTTTTGGTGGTGTTATTAGGAAGACTTAGAACCACTTTTTGACGTGAAAGCACGTATCACTCTTTCTCTCAACAAGCAGCGGATGTCGCCATGGGCACCTCGCCTGTGCCAAAGCGCTCACAGGTGACGGATTGTTGTCACGCAGCAGTCGCAACCCAGCTGCTGTCAGAGCAGGAGATGTTGATCCCCTACGCCTCCAAAACTGCAAATGAATGGCGCATGAGTGACTGACTGTAACACAGTCAGTTCTTCTTTTGCTCAAACTTTTTGCAAATCACAAAGTTTAAAGCTACTTAAAAACACACACACACAAAGTAATTCTGCCAGAGTGCCTATTTCAGGTCACTTTTGCCAGTACCCAGCCCAGACACAGGAGGTGGGTTAGAATTGTGACATAAAAAAAACAATAATTGCTAAAAGAAATTTAATTTGTAGTTCTAAATATATTCTAAATTAATTTATTGTGTTTTTTACTCACTTTATGTCTCTTCCACGATATTTCTCTCTCCTACAACATAGGTTACAATTACATAAGCATGACCAATTGTGCAAATTAGGTAATGACGTTATTTAGCAACTTCTAGGACAGCCAATAGCGATTTTCCTTACTGAGGAGTTGGCAACACTGGTTTTGGCTTCACATTTCAAATTCGGAGGTTACATCCATCTCCCATATACAGTCTGTTTGGATATAGCACAACAGCAACTACAAAGATAGATAGATAGATAGATAGATAGATAGATAGATAGATAGATAGATCCTTAATTAAAGCTAAAACTAGACCAGCTCTGTCAACTGAACCAGAAAAATCCCTCAGTGATTGTCAGTTCATTATTTGTGTTTGTTGTTTTGATTTTTCTTTCAGAACTATACAGATGTATTATTCTTCTACATTTATGCATTGCTGTCAGTGTTTATTGTGTATTTTATGTTAGTCTGATTTCTGTCAAAGCACCAGTAAAACTGAAGACATTCCAGTGTAGCTTTAATGCCAAATACTGGCATGCTAACACACCAAACTAATGTGAATATATGGTTAATATATTCTGACACATTAAATTGACATCCAAAAATTTGGTCAAGACATAAGTTAGGATGCTAAATCACCTAATTGACACACAAACATATGGTTAACGCCTTAGTTAGCTTGCTAATTACCAAACTAACACATTAGCATGAATATATTAGCTAGAATGTTAACATACATAGTTAGCGTTTTAGCATGCAAAAACACCAAATTAACATTTTGGTTCTGACACACCAAATTAATGTAAATATATATAAACATATTGGTTAGCATGCTAATATTGACATTTATCTTTAGTACAGCTTCCTAGGTTTAAGTTGGTTTTATGGTTGAGCAGAGGTAGCAGGGACTGCCCGTCCACCTGCAGTGAGCGCTGTTGTCAGATGGAGGCAGTGTACAAGGTATGTTACCGCCATTGTGCAGGCTACTTTTGTTTGTCTGTGAGTGAATTTTTTACATACAGAGAGCTGAAGTGAAACCGAGTGTTAAAAACTATGAAAATATTACTGCAGCCACTGTCTGTGCTATTCGTGCTTTATTTTTTTTAGTCATTTTTCGAGGTTCTCCGATTCCTGGTGAACTCTTCTATTGCTCCCTTCTCTATTCCAGCCCACTTGTCAACCAGTCAGCATTCTGCAGTTGCAAATATCATCCACTTACAGCGACCTGCAGCCTAGATCTCAAAGGACTGCATGGGAGAGCGTCTTGGGTGGGGGAAAATCCCCCTGTTTGACCAAAAGCTGTACGCAGATGGACACATTTGTGACCATAAAACCAGCCTTAGAGACACTAGCTCAGCAACAGAGTCTTATTTTAATTTTTTTGTATTTTTATAAGACTAATATAGTCATTGCGTAATGACACCTATTAACTATCTTTCTCCGAGTAGTTTTAACTCTGGGAAAACGATTGTGAATCCCATATGGTATCATAACAGAGCCATTTTATAAACAGTTAGTCTGCTTTGGGTAATATAAAATTACATATTTTGTGTATTTTTCTGTTGTTTTTCCTTTAATTTTACAGCCACCAGTTTACTTAGAAAATAGGTTGAAAGATTTCTCAGAGGCACATAGTTGGCACTGAGAATAGATTTTTGGATATACAGTAACTGGTGTAAGAGAGAGTGTCATGCTGAGAAAGTAAAAACCCAACTTTGCAAAAATCTGCACAATTATATATTTTAACTTATTTTAATTAGGTCTTTTGTTTCGCATAACTTTGGTTATGAGTCTATAATTATATCTTTAAGGTATGTCTGGATGAAGAAATTAAGAGCAAACCAAAACATGGAAAATTCATTCTTCATCCAAATGTCATTGTTAATGTGGGCTACTTCAGTGTGAGTAAATAGCCATAATCTTATTTGTATTGTTAATATTTATATATTTTATTCTTGTTCTTAATTAAAATATTTTTTTAAATGGTGTTTCTATTGTCCTCTGTCAATTTCTTTCCTGTGTCCATCAGGATGTATTGTTCTCCAGCTAAAGCGAGGGAGTATGTAATCAATTGAGTTTGTTTGCCTGTCCGTCTGTTTCTTAGCAGTCTGGTTTTTGAGATATCATTTTTGAAATTTTGTGTGACGGTAGATTGCTAAAAACAGCTGTATATTACCCACAGCTTACTCGATCATCTTCAAGCCTCACAACAATAATCCAGGCCTTGGGAGATGTAAGGCCTAGGAGGGCTAAGCATTTGATCTTAACCTTCATTGTTCGTCCCCAAGATCAAAGCTCACCTTCAAGAAATATATGAAGAAACCGTCCATCCATCTTCGTGCTCTTTATCCAGGGCCGGGTCGCGGGGGCAGTGGCCTAAACAGAGAGGCCTAGACCTCCCTCTCCCCAGCCACCTCCTCCAGCTTGTCCGGGGAACACCCAGGCATTCGTAGGCAAGCCAAGAGATATAATTTCTCCAGCATTTCCTGGGTCTGACCAGGGGCTTCCTCCTGGTGGGACTTGCCCGGAACACCTCACCCAGGAGGCATATTTGTCAGTTGCCCGAACCACCTCAGCTGGCTCCTTCCAATGCGAAGAACAGCAGCTCTACTCTGAGCCCCTTTCGGATGGACAAGCTTCTCACCCTATCTCTAAGGGAGAGGCCAGCCACCCATCGGAGGAAGCTCATTTCCACCGTCACTACCCACAGCTCGTGACCATAGGTGAGGGTAGGGACGTGGCTTGCAAAAGTACTCGGCCCCCTTGAACTTTTCCACATTTTGTCACATTACAGCCACAAACATGAATCAATTTTATTGGAATTCCTCGTTAAAGACCGATACAAAGTGGTGTACACATGAGAAGTGGAACGAAAATCATACATGATTCCAAACATTTTTTACAAATAAATAACTGAAAAGTGGGGTGTGTGTAATTATTCAACCCCCTGAGTCAATACTTTGTAGAACCACCTTTTGCTGCAAGTCTTTTAGGGTATGTCTCTACCAGCTTTGCACATCTAGAGACTGAAATTCTTGCCCATTCTTCTTTGCAAAACAGCTCCAGCTCAGTCAGATTAGATGGACAGCATTTGTGAACAGCAGTTTTAGATCTTGCCACAGGTTCTCGATTGGCTTTGGATCTGGACTTTGACTGGGCCGTTCTAACATATGGATAATGTTTTGTTTTAAACCACTCCATTGTTGCCCTGGCTTTATGTTTAGGGTCGTTGTCCTGCTGGAAGGTGAACCTCAAGTCCCAGTCTCAAGTCTTTTGCAGACTCCAAGAGGTTTTCTTCCAGGATTGCCCTGTATTTGGCTCCATCCATCTTCCCATCAACTCTGACCATCTTCCCTGTCCCTGCTGAAGAGAAGCACCCCCAGAGCAGGATGCTGCCACCACCATATTTGACAGAGGGGATGGTGTGTTCAGAGTGATGTGCAGTGTTAGTTTTCCACCACACATAGCGTTTTGCATTTTGGCCAAAAAGTTCCATTTTGGTCTCATCTGACCAGAGCAGCTTCTTCCACATGTTTGCTGTGTCCCCCACATGGCTTGTTGCAAACTGCAAACGGGACTTCTTATGGTTTTCTGTTAACAATGGCGTTCTTCTTGCCACTCTTCCATAAAGGCCAACTTTGTGCAGTGCACCACTAATAGCTGTCCTATGGACAGATTCCCCCACCTGAGCTGTAGATCTCTGCAGCTCGTCCAGAGTCACCATGGGCCTCTTGGCTGCATTTCTGATCAGCGCTCTCCTTGTTCGGCCTGTGAGTTTAGGTGGACGGCCTTGTCTTGATAGGTTTACAGTTGTGCCATACTCCTTCCATTTCTGAATGATCACTTGAACAGTGCTCCGTGGGATGTTCAAGGCTTGGGAAATCTTTTTGTAGCCTAAGCCTGCTTTAAATTTCTCAATAACTTTATCCCTGACCTGTCTGGTGTTTTCTTTGGACTTCATGGTGTTGTTGCTCCCAATATTCTCCTAGACAACCTCTGAGGCTGTCACAGAGCAGCTGTATTTGTACTGACATTAGATTACACACAGGTGCACTCTATTTAGTCATTAGCACTCATCAGGCAATATCTATGGGCAACTGACTGCACTCAGACCAAAGGGGGCTGAATAATTACACACACCCCACTTTGCAGTTATTTATTTGTAAAAACTGTTTAGAATCATGTATGATTTTCGTTCCACTTCTCACGTGTACACCACTTTGTATTTGTCTTTCACGTGGAATTCCAATAAAATTGATTCAGGTTTGTGGCTGTAATGTGACAAAATGTGGGAAAGTTCAAGGGGGCCGAATACTTTTGCAAGCCACTGTAGATCGACCAGTAGAAAAAGCCAATATGAAGAAACCATATTGAGTAATATATCATATGAAAGAGAAGATTTATTTTTTCAATATCTTGTCCTATAATGTCCCATTGGTGCCATAAAAGCTGATGTCATCATATTGTAATAGAAAAATCCTAAAACAAGCACTCTCTTCTTTTTCTTCTTTTTCTTACCTTCTATCATTTTTACACTTACAATTTTGGAACATGGCTAAAAGTTTAAGTGAAACAGGGAACATGTAGTGTGGATGTAATCTCTGTAAACAAGGAGCTCAGGCTTCCGAAGGCTATTGAACTTGTAGGTATATGCACATAACTATCATGATGTGCTACTGACACCTCCTATTTGTGAGGACCAGCCAATGAGAAGAAGGCTGTCTTAAAGGAACAGAGAGCATATCCATACCAAGGCCCAGGAATAAATTGTATGGGAATCATTTTTTAAAAACACAACCTAATTGAGTGTTATTGCTGATCACGTCCATCCCTGTATGACCACAGTGTACTCTCCTCTGATGACTGCTTCCTGTAAAATAACGCACCGTGTCACAAAGTTTAGATAATCTCAAACTTATTTTTGAGCATGAAAATTGCTTCACTGTCCTCAAAGGACCTCCACAGTCACCAGATCTCAGTCCAGCTGTGTGATGCTGTCATGTCAGTGTCGAACAAAGTCTCTGACGAATGTTTCCAGCACCTCGTTGAATCTATGCCATGAAGAATTAAAGCAGTTCAAAATGTAGTTTCTTTTTAATAAAGCATTATGCTTCATCTTTTTTGCTAATCTAGAGTAAAAGATAGGTCTCATGTTGGATTTGTTCATATTTTTTGAGTACACAAACACATGTTGTAAAACCCAAATAAGGAAAAGCTGTATTTTATTATCTTTCCCAAATGAATCAGATTTATAGACTTTTATATCAGCAGCCATAAACAACAGGAATAACCCAGAGGGGAATTATTCATTTTGATAACGACGGCTCTGTTTCAGAAATGAGAGGAACACAGCCATGGATAATATTAGTTCCAGCCCTGTTTGAACAAACCAACCATTCAGATTTGCATTATATTTTCCCCTAATCATCATTTTGGAGCCTTGGCACCAGACAGAGAAACATTAAAAGGCATGTGAGAGTAGATTTTAAGGGGCATTCAAACTCATTTGCATATGTGGTGTCTTTTCAGTCAGCATCAGTTTGGACATGAGAAGAACATGGGGCTGTATACAGGAAATGCAGTGGAGAAACAAACTAAAAGCCCTGCATCTCTGCTTCAGCTACACAAGTCCACACCTGCTGCTTACCTAAATCTACACATAATAGTTTAAATTGTGTCTTTACTTTGTTACTAGCAGCCTGTCACAAAACAGATCGTTTGTTCTTTAACTGAAGAATGAAGAAGACTTTCAAACTTGATAGAACTGTACAAACTCTGTGTTTGCCCTATTATATACGGTATTCCCAAGTATGTTTGCACATTTTTCAATAAACCTATTTATTTTTATTTTGCTATTTTTACAGCAAAATATAAAGAAATATTGAGGTGATGGGATTTTCGCACAGTACTGCATGTCGCTTTCGGTTTACTCCAACTTGATTCTGTTATCATCCACCTCGTCAGGGCTTCTTTAAACGTAAAAACTTTCATGCCTTGCGATAAAAATAAAAATAAAAATTCAATTCAATTTTATTTATATAGCACCAAATCACAACAACAGTCGCCTGTTAAAAACATAAAACATAAGATTCAGGTTTGCTTTAAGCTGGTGAATCACTTCATTAATCTCTATTTGAAATAAACTAGCAGTTTGCAAGAGTTTCCACCGGAGGTCGCTCTCTGTCACGTTTTGAGACCTGATTCAGCCGCTATCATGTCTGTGCACACCAGGCTTTGATCCTTGCTGCAGTTTCAGGTTCATAC
>NW_005187631.1:852268-855505 GCF_000239375.1 Pundamilia nyererei | reverse complement strand
TGTGAGCTTTCATTTGCTTGAATCAGCAGCACTGATGGAGTGACGCTGGTTAGTGAATCACACGTCGCAAAGGTCTCCTGAAAGCAGCTTGTTTCCTGTTGGCCTGTTCTGAAACCCTGCTCTCTCTCCATGACCGGCTGCCATTGTGTTGTATGTTGGGCTGTATCCAGGCACAAAAGACAGGCATTGGTTAGGGGGAAATTAGCCTCTATGGGGGAACTTTTCAGCACTCGCTGCCTTTTTGGACACCTGTCACATGATGGTGGACACGCAGATGGTTTGAAATCATATCTAAGTAAGACAATAAAGTAATGACGTCCTTGTGGACAATAGCAAGTGGGGTTTAAAGTAGAGTGGCTCCATGAATTACTACATATAGCTATTTATCATTAATATTCACTAAGATCAGTGACATTAGTTAACCCTGTAACTCCATGTGTATCACATGTGATGCATGTCATGGTTCTCAGGTTTTTTTCCTGTGTTCTTCATCCAGTTTGGAGTTACTGTGATTATTGTCTCGTCTGTATTCTCCTAGTTTAGTTATTCGTGTTTCTAGATGTTTAATTTTGTTCCCTTTCATGTCCAGTCTGTCTTAGTCTCGTCTCCGTGTGTCCTCCCTTGCGTCCCCCGTATGCAGTCAGTCTTGTCTCCGTGTTTGTTTCCCTTTCTGTCTGTGTGTCAGTTTGTCTCTGTAGTCTGTACTTCCTGTCTTACTTTGTCACTTCCTTGTCTTGTGTGCATTGTGTTTAGTTAAATTTCTCTATGTCCCCTTCCTCCTGTGTCAGTTCCCTTGCATTTAGTCGATTCGTGTGTATGTTACGTTTCCATTTAGTTATTTCCCTTCTTGTTTCCTTTGTTTCTTCCCCATGTTTACGTTTCATCTCTGCGAAGTTTGTGCTTTGGTCTCTGTCTCAGTGTTCATGCTTCCTGTTTTATTTTGGCGTCAGTGTTTCGTTTTTTCCCCTTTACAAAAACCTAAATTTAAAGTTTCACAATACATGTTTCAGCAATAAAATGCACCAAAAATGCAAATGTAGTAAATACGATACAAATTAAAACTCGTCAAGTTGATATTTAACTTGGTTCAGGTTTTAAAGGGTTCAGCAGAAGCACCAGACGCACATTCACGTCATTCAAGGTGTGGTGCGCTTAGGTGATGCTGATGATGTTGTTAGCTCTCTAGTCAGTTACGTAGTGTCTGTTTCATTTATTTACATTTATTTAAATCATGTGTTAGCCCTGCGACAGACTGGCGACCTGTCCAGGGTGTACCCCGCCTTTCGCCCTATGACAGCTGGGATAGGCTCCAGCGCCCCCCGCGACCCTGAAAAGGATAAGCGGAAGCGAATGGATGGATGGATGGATATTTAAATCATAAATTCAGGTCTATGTTAAATTCTTTGCGACTGTTCTGCCCTTTGGGACATTTCAAAAACACTTAATTTGTTTTAAAAATGCACTCTGTTTATTTTATTTCTTTCTAGCACACTAGCAAGCCACGATAATGGCTGTATTTAGCTGTATAATACACAAATGATCAAGTATGGACAATGGTGGATGGTAATAGGTTTCGCTAGAGGCAGGGGCTGCAAATCAAGTTCACCTCTGGGCTCCATGAAACCTTGGGCTGGCTCTGAGTTCATCTTATTTACATAGCGCCAGATCACAACAGCAGTCCTCTTACACCGATTTAGATAAAGCCAAAGAATAAAACAAATCTACATGTGTAAGCACTTGGTGACAGTGGGGAGGAAAAACTCTCTTTTAACAGAAAGAAACCTTCAGCAAAACCAGGCTCGGGTAGGAACGGCCATCTGTCGCCAGCAGTAGTGCTGGGAGTGCATCATGCAAGATCAAGCTGTAATCTGAACCTACAGCAACGTGACTAAAAAGTTGATTCAGGATCCCCTGATCCAGCCCCAACTATAAGCATTATCAAAAAGGAAAGTTTCAAGCATAATTTCAAAAGTAGAGACAGTGCAAATTCCCAAAATCGAAACTGGGAGGTGTTGCCACAAAGCTGAAGGCTGTGCCTCCCATTCTGCTTTTAAAAACTCCTTCTGAGAGGTACAAGACATTTTTTTAAAAAGTGCTTTTTAAGGGTGGAACCTTGATTCTGCTTTAACAGTTGTGTCAAGTGACAGATCGCCTCATTGTCAATTCAGCATTTTCACCCCAAAACACTTCTGACTCTGAGTCGTCTTGAGACTGATTGGTGTTTACATAGAGCTGATCAGAAGTGCCATCCGTCCAGCCTACATAGGATACACCGAATCTAATCTTCAGCTACATCTTTGGATGGAGGAAACTCATGCAAAAGCCAGAACAGCTGCACCACAGTGCCACCTTTAGCACATAAAAAGTTTAAAAGAAAAATAATCATTCTTTATTTATTCCAGAAGCCAAAAACAAGTCACAAAACACAAAAAACAAGTTAAATAAAAATAAAAAAGACAGCGTAATCACCATGACGAGACATCCACACCAGTGTCTCCATAATAAAAACCGATAACATTAACTTGATATCCATCAGGCCCGTGATGATCCCGTTCTCAAAAGTGTTGAGCCTGCAAACAAATTTATACATGAGGTTTCATAATAGAGCTTCAAATGTGCTGACATGGACTGTAGATTGTATACACTCAAAAAACATGAAATCTCACTGTTGCTGGTTTAAAGAATCATCTTTAGTTTTATTTTAAGAAGTTGTGTAATGTGGTTCCACCCAACTGCGTTAAGCAACTCCTGACTGCTTTTATGGAAACGTTAAACTGGCTCAGCAAAAAAACAAAGTTTCACTGAAATAAATCAAACACATCAAGTAAACTTCTTCTCTGTTTCTTAGAATTCAGATCAAGTCAGTTCAGTTTTATACTGTAAGGTAAAGACCCTACAATAATAGAAAGAAAACAGAGAAAACCCCCTTAAGAGGAAGCACTTTGGTGAAAGTGGAAAGGAAAAAAATCCCTTTTACGAGGAAGAAACCTCCAGCAGAACCAGGTCAGGTTTGCCACCAGAGATTAATAACAAGTAATGATTCGATGCAGAGAGGTGTATTAACATATAGTGAGTGAGAAAGATGACTGAGGAAGATACATTCAGTGCATCATGGGAAGTCGCCACCAGTCTAGGCCTACTGCAGCATAACTAAGGGAGGATTCAGGGTCACCTGGTCCAGCCCTAACTATATGCTTTAGCAAAAAGGAAAGTTTTAAGCCTAATCTTAAAAGTAGA